>NW_007059862.1:19345-23484 GCF_000164805.1 Carlito syrichta
TTTATTGTAGGGATGAGGTCTCGCCGCCCAGGCGGGTCTTGAACCCGCGGGCTCAGGCAGTCCACTCACCTCAGCCTCCCAAAGTCGCGGGATGACAGGCTGAGCCACCGAGCCCGGCCTACAGCAGCAGTTTACTAGTCCGTGTGTGAATACATGCAGGGCGTGTTCAGCTGTTTCTCTACGGATAGACTGCAGTTTTGGGGCAATTTATAGAAGAACAAAATGTTGTTTTTGGGTTGTTTTTTTTTTTTGCAGTTCTGGAGGCTGGGTAGTCCAAGGTCAAGGGACACGAGTCTGGTGAAGGGGCTGAGGGTATTAATGTGCTATCTCAGGTCTCTCTCTCTTATTTATTTATTTTTGAGTTGAAGCCTCACCCTGTTGCTCAGTCTGGAGGGCAATGGCGTGATCACGGCCACCACAGCCTCAACCTGCTGGGCTCAGGCGATCCTTCCACCTCAGTCTTCTGAGTAGCTGGAACTACAGGCATGCACCACCATGCCTGGCTGATTGTTTGATTAATTGTAGAGATGAGGTCTTGCCAAATTGCCCAGGCTAATCGTGAACTCCTGGACTCAGGCAATCTTCTCGCCTCTGCCTCCCAAAGTGCTGTGATGACAGGCGTGAGCCACTGGGCCTGGCTAGTAAGACCCCATTTCTAAAAAACAAAATTTTTTTTAATGTTAGAGTTGTGGGGTACAAGTGAGGATTTGCTACATAAGTAGACTGCATGCAGGTGAAGTTTGGGTTTTTTTTTTTTCTTTTTTTCTTTTTTGAGTGGGAGTCTCACTCTGTCGCCCAGACTGGAGTGCAGCGGCCGCTCCCGGCCACCGCAGCCTCCACCTGCTGGGCTCCGGCGATCCTTCTGCCTCTGCCTTCCGAGTAGCCGGAATTACAGGCACACACTACCACGCCCGACTGATTTTTGATTTATTGTAGAGATGAGGTCTCGCCGCCCAGGCAGGTCTTGAACCCGCGGGCTCAGGCAATTCACTCACCTCAGTCTCCCAAAGGTGCGGGATTACAGGCTGAGCCACTGAACCCGGCTGAAGTTTGGGTTTCTAACTGTCTCTCTCGTCCCCCTGAGTACCCAGTGTGTTGCTGTGTGTCTCTTAACCCTCCTCCATCCCTTCCTCCCCTGGCCGTGGCCAGCAACAGCTGACCCCACCCTTGTGCTCCTGTGACTAGTGCTCAGGGCCCACTTATGAGTGAGAACATGTGGTATTCAGTTCTTTGTTTCTGTGGTAGTTCACTGAGTATGATGGTCTCCGGCCGCATTCAGGTTGCTGTGAATTCCATGATTTTGTTCTTTATGGCTGCGTAATACTCCATCAGGTATATGGACCACGTGTTCTTTATCCAGTCCACTTTCAGTGGGCAGTAGGGTTGGTTCTATGTTTTTGCTATTGTGAGTAATGCGGCAAGAAACATGCATGTGCAGGTGTCTTTTTGTGAAATGATTTATGTTCCTCTGGGTATATTCCCAGGAGATGAATTGCTGGATTGTAGGGAAGGTCAATTTTTAGTTCTTTTAGGAATTGTCACACTGCTTTCCATAGAGGCTGAACTCCCACCAAAAGTGTAGAAATATCCTCTTTTCTCCACACCCACAACAGTACCTGTTGTTTTTTTATTATTTATTTATTTATTTATTTTGAGTTGGAGTCTCACTCAGTCACCCAGGCTGGAGTGCAGTGGCTGCTCCCAGCCACTGCAGTCTCGACCTGCTGGGCTCCGGCGATCCTTCCGCCTCAGCCTTCCGAGTAGCCGGAACTACAGGCGTGCGCTACCACGCCCGGCTGATTTTTTGATTTTATTGTAGAGATGAGGTCTCGCTGCCCAGGCGGGTCTTGAACCCGCGGGCTCAGGCCATCCACTCACCTCAGCCTCCCAAAGGCGCGGGATGACAGGCTGAGCCCCCGAGCCCGGCCTTTGTCCGTTTTTTAATCCGGCTATTCATTGTTTTCCCTTTCGGTTCGTTTGAGTTCCTCTTAGATCCTGGATGTTAGGCCTTTGTCAGACACATCATTTGCAATTTTTTTTCCCATTTGTGGTCTGTCTCTTTAGTCTCTGGATGGTTTCTTTGCTGTGCAAAAGCTTTTCAGTTTGATGAGGTCCCATCTGTCTATCCTAGCTTTTGGGGACTTGGTTGTGAATTCGTTGCCTACTCTGATGTCCAGAAGGGTGTTTCCTATGTTTTCTTCTAAGATTCTTATAGCTTGAGGCTTTACATTTAGGTCTTTGATCCATTTTGAGTTGATGTTTGTATATGGTGATAGTTTGGGGTCCAGTTTCATTCTTCTTCATGTGGTCAGCCAGTTTTCCCAGTACCCGTGGCTAAATATGGCCTCCTTTTCCCAGTGGTTATTATTGGTGGCTTTGTGGAAGATGAGTTGGTTGAGAGATTGAGTTTTTGCTTCTGGAACCATTGGTCCACGTGTCTGCTCCTATACCAATACCATGCCGTCTTGGTTACAGTAGCCTTATCGTAAAGCTTGTTTTATTTTATTTGATTTTATTTTTTGAGTCTCACTCTGTCGCCCAGGCTGGAGTGCAGGGGCATGCTCATGGCCACCACGGCCTTGACTTGCTGGGCTCAGGCGATTCTTCCACCTCAGCCTCCCAAGTATCTTGAACTATGGGCATGCATCACCACGCCAGGCTAATTTTTCTTAATTTATTATAGAGACGAGGTGTCACCAAGTTGCCCAGGCTGGTCTCAAACCCCTGAGGTCATCTCTTGCCTCAGCCTCCCCTGAGTAGTTGGAACTGCAGGCATGAACCACCGTGCCCAGCTGCAAATAAGACTTTTTTTTTGAGTTGGAGTCTCACTCTTTTTGCCCAGGCTAAAGTACAGTGGCGTGCTCACGGCCACCGCAGCCTCGACCTGCTGGGCTTAGGCGATCCTTCCACCTCGGCCTTCCAAGGAGCTGGAACTGCAGGTGCACACCACCACGCCCGGCTAGTTTTTGTGGTTTGTTGCAGAGACAGGTTGCCTGGGCTCAGGCAGTCCTCTCACCTCGGCCTCCCAAAGTGCTGGGATCACAGGCTGAGCCACTGCTCCTGGCTGAAATTTTTTCCTTTTTTTAAATTGAGGCAAGGTCGCACCATGCTGCCCAGGTGGTCTCGAACCCATGGGCTCAGACAGTCCTCTCATCTCTGCCTCCCAAGTGCTGGAATGACAGGTGTGTGCCCCTGCGCCCGCCTGCCTTATTGTAAAGTTTACAGTCTGAAAGTGTGATGCCCGGCCTTTTGCCGAGGATTGCTTATATGAATGTCTATATTGCCATTTCCAGGTCTGTGAAAACGGTGTCGGTCACTTGATGGGTCTTGCATCGAACCTGTAGACCGCCTTGGGTAGAACAGACATTTTGACAATATTGACTTCTAGCGGGGGAAGGTGCCACATGCCTGTAGTCCCAGCTCCTTGGGAGGCTGAGGCAGAAGGATCACCTGAGCCCAGGAGTTCGAGGTTGCAGTGAGCTAAGATGGTGCTGCTATTCCAGCCTGGATGACAGAGAGAGACCTTGTCGCTTAAAAAGTAAAAAAAGAGCCATTGCTTTGCCAAACTCTGGTGTGACCATGTGCTCTTTGAACTATGGTCACCGCCTTGTTTCCTAAACTTTGGTCCGCTTTCCTACCTTGATGAAGTGAATCTCTCTATCTCTCTCTCTCTCTCTCTCTCTCTCTCTCTCTCTCACTTTCTAGTCATTGCCTTCCTAAGCTATGGTCTGGCCTTGTGTTCTTTGAGCTATGGTCAGGCCATGTTTTCCTAAGCTTCCGCTCCCTCCCCTACCTTGGCAAGGTGATTCTCCTCTTTTCTCTCTCTCTCATATACTTTATACATAAACTATATTTTTCAATCTGACTGCAGTACAATTCTTTGCATCTTTCACATGGCACCGGATCGCACAACCCCACCCCAGCAGATCTGACCTAACATTTTTGGAGGCCCCGCTGGGATATAGTTTAACCTAACATTTTTGGAGGTCCCACCGAGATCTCGGACCTAACAAAACAGCCTTAGTGATGTTCGATTTATAATTTTATGCTGAAAGTGCAAGTCATTAAAATTGTCTTAAATTAGCCGGGCTCTGTGGCTCAGCCTGTAATCCCGTGCCTTTGGGAGGCTGAGGTGAGTG
>NW_007059862.1:23506-28060 GCF_000164805.1 Carlito syrichta
GAGGGTGCGGTGGCCAGGAGCAGCCACTGCACTCCAGTCTGGGTGACAGAGGGAGACTCCAACTCAAATAAAAAAAAAAATTGTCTTAAATTCAGGAAAATGTAGCAGTTATTCCAAATTGCAGCAAACAGTATATTTAGATAAAACAAAATAAACGCATTATTGACTTAAACACCCGCATATAATCATTTTAACATCTTTTTTTGAGTAAATAGCTGGTCAAGTAACATATAATCCTAAACTGATCATTTCAACAGAATTCGTATAGTTAGTCAATATATGCAATACTTATACAAGACAGAGTGAAACAAACAGATGGAGAATAAAAAATAAAAAGGAAAAAAAAAGATAGCCGGGCTCGGTGGCTCAGCCTGTAATCCCGCGCCTTTGGGAGGCTGAGGTGAGTGGATTGCCTGAGCCCGCGGGTTCGAGACCCGCCTGGGCAGTGAGACCTCATCTCTACAATAAATCCAAAAAATCAGCCGGGCGTGGTAGCGCAGGCCTGTAATTCCGGCTACTCACAAGGCTGAGGCAGAGTCCAGCGGGTCGAGGCTGCGGTGGCCGGGAGCTGCCACTGCACTCCAGTCTAGGCGATAGAGTGAGACTCCAACTCAAAAAAAAAAAAGATAAATAAGACCATCCAGACACGTGGGAGATGCCATGGGCCGTGAGTTGTCAACCTCAGCTCTGCTGACACTTGGGGCCAGGCCCGCTGGGGCAGGCACCGTGGGCACTGTGGGGTGTTACTCAACTTCCCAGCCCCCCAAAGAAACCAGGAGCGCCCCCCCAGGGGTAAACACTGGAAATGGCTCCAGCCATTGCCCAGCACGGGAGGTTAGAACACCCCCCGTGGGGCGCCCTGCCCTGGTGTGGGAGGTGGAAGAGGGACCAGAGACCCCCTTCTCACGAGGACACCCAGCACTGAGTGGACTCCTCGTCGCCCTCCCTTGAGATGTGAGTTGCGGTTTTAGCAGATGGGTAAACTGAGGCTCGAAGGGAGTGCTGGCAATAAGTTCTCCTGCTCCCTGCCCCCGAGGCCCTCTCCAAGCAGCAAAAGTGACAGCCCTCAGAGCCCACAACATCGCCTCTCTCTCCTCCTGGGTAGGGACCAGCACACTGGCCAGCCCTTCCACCTCCAAGCCGTGGGGATGGAGTAAGAGTCCCAGCCGGGCTCGGTGGCTCAGCCTGTCATCCCGCTCCTTTGGGAGGCTGGGGTGAGTGGATGGCCTGAGCCCGCGGGTTCGAGACCCGCCTGGGCAGCGAGACCTCATCTCTACAATAAATCAAAAAATCAGCCGGGCGTGGTAGCGCACGCCTGTAATTCTGGCCGCCAGGGACCAGATCACCTCGCCCCCTCTGGAGTCTCTGCTTTCCAGGAGACAGACTAGGACTCTCTCTCTTTTTTTTTTTTTTTTTTTTTTTGAGTTGGAGTCTCACTCAGTCGCCCAGACTGGAGTGCAGTGCCCGCTCCCGGCCACCGCAGCCTCGACCTGCTGAGCTCTGGCGATCCTTCCCCCTCAGCCTTCCAAGTAGCTGGAACTACAGGCAAGCGCTACCACACCTGGCAGATTTTTTGATTTATTGTAGAGATGAGGTCTCACCAAGTTGCCCAGGTGTGTCTCGAACCAACTGGCTCAGGCAATCCACTCACCTCAGCCTCCCAAAGGAGCGGGATTACAGGCTGAGCCACCGAGCCCGGCCCCAGCTCAATTTTAAAATTTTTTGTAGAGACGGAGTCTTGCTATGTTGCCAAGACTGGTCTCGAACTCCTGGACTCAAGCGATCCTGCCTCCTTGGCCTCCCAAAGCACTGGCATTACAGGCATGAGCCACCATGCCTGGCCAAATGAGCCTAATTTTATTTTATTTTATGAGTTAGAGTCTCACTCTGTCGCCCAGGCTGTAGTCCAGTGGCACTCTCATAGCCACTGCAGCCTTGACCTGCTGGGCCCAGGCAATCCTTCCACCTCAGCCTCCCAAGTAGCTGGAGCCACAGGTGCGTGCCACCATGCCCGGCTAATTTTTTTTTTTTTTTAATTGGAGTCTCCCTCTGTTGCCGAGGTTTTGGCATGCTCCAAGTCACCGCAGCCTTGACCTGCTGGACTCAGGCGATCCTTCCACCTCAGCCTTCCAAGTAGCTGGAACTATAGGCGCATACTACCATGCCTGGCTTATTTTTTGATTTATTGTAGAGACGAGGTCTGGCCAAGTTGTCTAGGCTGGTCTTGAACCCCTGGGCTCAAGCAATCCTCTTGCCTCTGCCTCCCACAGTGCTGGAATGACAGGCATGAGCCAATGCACCTGACCAAATTAGGCAGTTTTTTTTGTTTTGTTGTTTGTTTTATTTTTTTGAGTTGGAGTCTCACTCTGTCGCCCAGACTGGAGTGCGGTGGCCGCTCCCAACCACCGCAGCCTCGACCTGCTGGGCTCCGGCGATCCTTCCTCCTCAGCCTTCCGAGTAGCCGGAATTACAAGCATGTGCTACCACGCCCGGCTGATTTTTTGATTTATTGTAGAGATGAGGTCTCGCTGCCCAGGCGGGTCTCGAACCCGCGGCCTCAGGCAATCCACTCACCTCAGCCTTCCAAAGGCGCGGGATTACAGGCTGAGCCACCGAGCCCAGCTAAATTAGGCGTTTTAAAGCAAACAACTTAGAGGCATTTAGCACATTCACAGTGTGTGCAACCACCGCCACTTCTATCTGGTTCCAGAATATTCTCATCCCCCAAAGGAGACGTTGCCCCAGCAGCAGTCACCCCCATTCCCTCCCCCGGCCTCTGAAAGCCACAAATCTGCCGCCGATCCCCGTGGATTTGCCTGTTCTGGACGTTTCTGTTCATGAAATCACAGACATGACCTGCTGTGGGTGGCTTCCCTCACCGGGCGTCGTGTGTTCGAGGCTCACCCGCCTTTGAATGTGGATGGGCGCTTTGTTTCTGTCGTTGGCTGAGTGCGTTATTTTGTAAAATCAAGGCTTTGCTTACGGAGATGCAGAATGCTCTATTTGGGCAACTTCAAATGCGGTTTTGTTTTGTTTTTTAATCCGCTCCACAAATAGCCCCAAGTTGGCTCCAGCCTCCAACCCTCGCCTGGCCCCCGCCGTCTCCGCCACCAGCCCGGGTCCCCGGGACGGGGGTCCCCGACTCAGGCAGCTCGGGACGGACCCGTGGGAATGATGCTTTAATTAAAAAGTTGTATGATGACAGACTCCGACATGAACTCCCGGGCAGCGTGGCCCCGAGCGGGCGGTTGGGAGCCGCCCGACATTCCAGATGCCTCCTCGGAGGCCCCGCGGCCGCAGAAGTCCCCAGGCCCCGCCTGCCCTGCCTTTTATTTGGAAACAGAATTCCAGGGCGAGTGGCTGGGCCGAGTGCACCGTTCCGAAGTCGTATTTTTGAACACAGCCCTAACCGCACACTTGGCTTTGCCTGTTGTGCCAGGCTAAACCCTGTCAGCTAAACAGCTTGGGCACTAAACACAGGTTCCTTTTTATTCCCGTTTGAAGGTCGAGTGGTCTATTTTTGTGCAAAAACATATTTAAAATTTTGCTGGCGCGGGGAGCCTGGCGGCTGCCAACCCACCCTCTTCCCTTTGCTCCCCCCGCATGGAGCTCAGTCAGGCCCGCCTTGCCGTGGGGATTTCCCCAGCTGGGGGAGCCATCTGGGTGCCCCTACTCTGCCCCAGCCTGGGGAACTCTGGGATTGGCAGACCCACTGGCTGGCACAGGTAGTTCCTGGAAGCAGAAAGGGGTGTTGCCACCAGGAAAAGCCAGATGTATGGTGAGAAGAAAAGGGATCATGGGGGCACAGTGGTTGAACCCAGATTCGAACTCGGTCCTGCTGAGTTGAACATCACAAGGGTTCAAAGGCACTGAGCCACTGCCGGTGGGAACGTCACACGTGGTGGCTGCTTGCTGGCTCCTCAGGGTTAAACACAGAATGGCCACACGCGTGACCCCACAGTTCCACCCCAGCTGCATTCCAGAAGGATGGAACGTGTGCTCAGACAAGTCCCCGTGCATGAATGTTCACAGCAGCCCAAGCGTGGGCACGGTCTGTCACCCACTGGCAGGTGGGATAAGCATACGTGGCCCCTCGCACACGGGGGACCACCCGGCCACAGCCAGGAGGGAGGCTCTGACACGGGACATGGCGTGGGTGAGCCTTGAACGCCTGACGCAGAGTGAGAGAAGCCAGACACAGCAGGCCATGTTGCGTCCAGGACAGGCAAATCCGCAGAGACAGGCGGCACATTCGTGGCTGTCAGGGGCTGGGGCAGGGGATGGGGGTGACCGCTGCGGGGTCCAGGGACTGCTTCGGGGGGATGGAATGTTCTGGAACTAGACAGAGATGGCGGTTGCACAACACTGTGAATCTGCTAAGTGCCACTAAATTTTACGCCTGAACATCTTGTTATGTGACATTGACCTCAATTTTAAAAAAATCTCTGCTGGGCTCGGTGGCTCAGCCTCTGATCCCGCGCCTTTGGGAGGCTGAGGTGAGTGGATGGCCTGAGCCCGCGGGTTGGAGACCCGCCTGGGCAGCGAGACCTCATC
>NW_007059862.1:28423-30998 GCF_000164805.1 Carlito syrichta
GCGGGGGTCTCCAGGACCTCAACGGAGGGACGGGGGTCAGGAGAGGGGGGTGGCTCCATCCTGCTCCCGGCGGGGTCTGAATCCAGGGTAGTGAGGCAGAGAGGGTGGGGAGGAGCCCAGCAGCACACAGGTCCTCCCTTTGAGGGGAGACAGTGCCGGTGAGCCCCAGCTCTGCCGCTCACCCGCCGTGTGAGCTTGGGCGAGCCACGGACCCTCCCGAGCCTGTTCCTCTTCCATAAGATGGGTACAACAGCCACGTCCACTTCATAGCCAGGCTGGGACACAGCAGTGCCTTGCAGTGAAGGGCGCCCACTTGGGTCAGGTTCTGAGAGACCCAGATAGTAGGTCACGGCTCAGAACCATCGGGCTGTGATACGGGCGGGGCGGGTCATGGCGAGCTCGAGCTGCGTAGGGGCAGAGGCTGTGTGGTCTCGGTGGTGCCGTCTGTTCCTCACCCTGCATCAATGGGGAGGAGGAAAATGAATGGGGACAGGCAGGCATGACCTCACAGAGGGGGAGTTCTTGAACAGGGTTTTGACGGACACGTAGGAGTTTTCTATGTGGACAGTGGAGCGGGAGAAAGGGCATTTCAGGCAGAGGGAACTGCATATGCGAAGCTGACCTCCATCTGGGAGACTGTGCACACAGTAGGTGCACTGATAGCTTCTGAAGTAGCTGCCCTCCATCACAAGAAGGAAGCTGGCCACACTTGTTCCCCTTGCCTCCTGGGAAACTGAAGACATGTTCTCAGGAGTGTCTGGAAGAGAAGAGGTGTTTCACCTACACCCAGGGTGGCTCCTCCTGGGCGGCGTTGGGCGAGCTCCACACCCTCTCTGTGTCCACTCACTACAGTGCCGCCTGAGGTGTGCAGCCGCCCCACGGGTCATGAGTGCTGTAGGGCGGCCATTGAGCGCCAACGTCTCAGAGGGGGTGCCAGGACGGGGCAGCGGCCTCCTGAGCGCCAACGTCTCAGGGACCAGAAGGTCTCAGCATGGCGGGCCTTCATCGGGGCCCCTGCCGGGGTGCCTGAGCCCCTCAGGGGCCGGACGTCCCTGCCGGGCGTCCCCCTGGGGTCTGACGCGGCTTCTGGGAGGGAAGGGACTGGCGTCAGACTGCGATGAGGAGCCCGGTCCACCTACAAGTCCTGCTGGAAGCCCAGCCCTGCCCATTCCGCCTTGGTTAAAGGAACCCGGGACCCACCCTTACGCTGCGGAGCGAACCCAGGGCACAGGCAGCCACAGAGCTCGCCATTTCCAGGGGCAGCTCAGTCTGTGATGCCAGCGCTCTGGGAGGTCGAGGCGAGAGGATCGCTTGAGGCCAGGTTTGGAAACTGGCCTGGGAAACATAGCAAGACCCCATCTCTACAAACAACAAAAAAATTTTTTTTTGAGTTGGAGTCTCACCGTGTTGCCCAGGCAGGAGTACAGGGGCACGCTCACAGCCACTGCAACCTCGACCCGCTGGACTCAGGCGATCCTTCTGCCTCAGTCTTCCAAGTAGCTGGAACTACAGGTGTGCGTCCCCACACCTGGCTAACTTTTTGAATTATTGTGGAGACGAGGTCTTGGCAAATTGCCCAGGCTGGTCTCGAACCCCTGGACTCAGGCCATCCTCTTGCCTCCGCCTCCTAAAGGGTTGGGATTACTGGCGTGAGCCACCACGCCTGGCCTACAAACAAATTTTAAAAAGCTAAACTATATAGCTATATATGTTACATTTTTTTGTTTGTTTTTTTGAGTCAGAGTCTCACTCTTTCGCCCAGACTGGAGTGCAGTGGCCGCTCCCGGCCACCGCAGCCTCCACCCACTGGGCTCCAGTGATCCTTCCGCCTCAGCCTTCCAAGTAGCTGGAACTACAGGCGCGCGCTACCACGCCCGGCTCATTTTTTGGTTTATTGTAGAGATGAGGTCTCGCCAAGTTGCCCGGGCGGGTCTTGAACCCGCAGGCTCAGGGCCAATTTGGATTTTTAAGACACTGTGCTACATTTATCTTGAAGACGGCATTTCTCAGCACCCTGGGACGAGAGAGACCCTCTGGCCCAGCCCAGCCCAAGCTCTGGACCCCCAAGCTCCCTCCCCTGCTGGGCCCCGACACTGTTCCTTGTCTGCACGGACCCACAGGCAGAAAAGCGTTTCTGTCCCTGCCCCAAGCCCTGGGAGAGGGTTGGTTCTGTGGGAAAACAGAGAGAAGGGTCTTGGGGGCAGCGGGTGGGCAGGGACAGAGGGGGGCTGGTCATGTTCTGTGTCCCTCCCCAACTAAAGCACCCAGGGGGGTTGGGTGTGGTGGTTCACGCCTGTCATCCCCGCACTTTGGGAGGCCCAGGTGGGAGGATTGCCTGAGCCCAACACAGCAAGACTCCATCTCTACAAAAAAATAAAAATAAAGTTAAATTAAAAAAATAGACTGAGCCGGGCTCGGTGGCTCAGCCTGTCATCCCACGCCTTTGGGAGGCTGAGTGAGTGGATTGCCTGAGCCTGCGGGCTCCAGACCCGCCTGGGCAACTTGGCGAGACCTCATCTCTACAATAAATCAAAAAATCAGCCGGGTGTGGTAGCGCGAGCCTGTAATTCCGGCT
>NW_007059862.1:31018-31582 GCF_000164805.1 Carlito syrichta
CCAGGTGGGTCTCGAACCTGCGGGCTCAGGCAATCCACTCGCCTCAGCCTCCCAAAGGCGTGGGATTGCAGGCTGAGCCACGGAGCCTGGCTATATGTTACATTTTATGTCTATAAGTGGAAGCCACATTTGCATATACCTAAATCCATGTGTGTGTCCTGCACACATTGACATGGATCTCAGGGGAAATTGACATACTTATGCCCTACACTTGCATACATTTTACATGAGCAAAGATTTGCACATTTACATTTATATGCAAATGTATGCAATATATGCAAATACATTGTGTGAATATGTAGATGTAAGAATTTGTAGCGGTCACCACTGCTTGGGGGCTGTGCAGACCGCTCTGAGGGCATCGGCCCTACGCAGGGCAGTTCCAGCTGGGACAGACTGGGGACGGGAAGACCCTCCCCGGGCTGGGTCAGGCCTGTCCTCATGTGGAATAGTGGCGCTCCGAAATGTCCTTTAGGATATGCTGGGGTTTCTTGGCACCAATCTGGATTTTTTTTTTTTGAGTTGGAGTCTCACGCTGTCGCCCAGACTGGAGGGCAGTGGCCA
>NW_007059862.1:31602-33829 GCF_000164805.1 Carlito syrichta
AAAAAAAAAAAAAAAAAATCAGGCTGGCTGGGCTCGGTGGCTCAGCCTGTAATCTCAGCACATTGGGAGGCCAAGGCGAGTGGATTGCCTGAGCCTGCGGGTTCGAGACCAGCCTGGGCAATTTGTCAAGACCTTGTCTCTACAATTTAAAAAAAAATTAGCCGGGCATGGTAGCGTGTGCCTGTGGTTCCTGCTACTTGGAAAGCTGAGGTGGAAGGATCGCTGGAGCCCAGCCGGTCAATGCCGGGGTGGCCGTGAATGTGCCACTGCACTCCAGCCTGGGCGACGGAGATTCCAGCTCAAAAACAAACAAACCAAAAAAACCAGGCTGCGTGTAATCTTCCCTTCGAATCTGGGCACTGTGTTCCCCAGGCTCACTTCCTCATCACTTCAGAGTCCCGGAGCCTCTCCTGGCCGGGTACGGCCAGGGCCCCTGTCCTTGGGTGGATCTCAGGCAGTCACCTGGAGAACAGACATCAAACAGAGCTCTGGGCACGGAGGCTGGTGGGAGAGAATAAGGAGGCCAGGGTAGAGGGGCCCAGGAGTCGGAGAGGGTCTTCCGAGGAGGGGAGCGAGGCTGGAATGCCCTCCAGGCAGATTCTGGACCGGCACGCCTGGCAGGTGCAAAGGCCCTGAAGCTCACAGCAATCCTGAGAGGCTGGTGTTTTCAGGCCCATTGCTCAGGTGAATAAACTGAGGCTCAGCTGTCCCTGGGGGTGCAGGAGGGTGTGCCAAAACTGGGCTCAGGCCCTGGCCCTGGAAGCCTCGCTCTAGGTGGAGGGTCCTTGCCTGGTCCGGCCACCGTGGCCACTCAGGTAGTGGGAGGAAGCCAGATCCAGGTGGCTGACAGGCGGGCAGAGGAAGTGGCTTCGCAGGTAGACAGGGAGCGAAGGTGCGGAAACCCCAGTGTGGGCGGGCAGGGGTGGCTTCCGGTGCCACATCTGAGGGGTCACCCTGAGCCCTTTCTGTTGGGAGAGCGGGCGGCGCCATTGGGGCGTCAGGGCTCCTGGCGGGAGCTCATCCCTGCTGGCGTGGTTGACGGGGAGCTCACCACCTCCCTCCTCCAGTCGACCCACAGGTGTCCTCCCGGAGGTCGGGGCTTTCCCCGGGCCTCCCGGGTGTGTTTGGCTTGCTTTTTTTTTTCTTTTTTCTTTTTTTTGTGTTGGAGTCTCACTCTGTCACCCAGGCCGGAGTGCAGTGGCACGCTCACGGCCACCACAGCTGTGACCTGCTGGCCTCCAGCGATCCTTCCGCCTCAGCCTTCCGAGGAGCCGGAACTACAGGTGCGCGCTACCATGCCCGGCTGATTTTTTGATTTATTGTAGAGATGAGGTCTCACCAAGTTGCCCAGGCGGGTCTCGAATCCAGGCTCAGGCAATTCACTCACCTCAGCCTCCCAAGGTGTGGGATTACAGACTGAGCCACCGAGACTGGCTGCTAATTTTTTGATTTATGGTAGAGACGAGGGCTCACCAAGTTGCCCAGGCGGGTCTCGAACCCCTGGGCTCAAGCAGTCCTCTCACCTTTGCCTCCCAAATGCTTGTTTTGCTTTTAACAGTTTGAGATGAAACCCGCCCTCACATGCCTTGTCACTGAGCGTGTGCAGTTCCACAGGTGTCTGTGTCCCAGCTGTCAACCATTGTTGCATTTAGAGCACTTCTGTCGCCCTAAAGGAAGCCCTGCACCCCCTGCCCCGAGCAGTGCACACCACCTCTCCCCCCGCCCAGCTGCTCTGTCCCTGGGGAATTCCCGGGCTTGCCAGTCCAACCTCCTTCCACGCACCCCTGCGTGGGCCTCACCTTGCCAGAGGGGTCTCGCTTTGCCTTCACACAATCTCCACGGGGGCTGCTACCCCCATTCCACGGATGTGGAAGTTGAGGCTCGGGCACAGCTGGGATTTGAACCCCACCCTTTTTATTTTCTTTCTTTCTTTTTCTTTTTTTTTTTTTGAGTTGAGGCCTCGCTCTGTTGTCCAGGCTGGAGTGTGGCGGCACAGTCACAGCTCACCGCAGCCTCAACCTCCTGGGCACCAGTGATCCTCCCACCTTGGCCTCCTGAGTAGCTGGGGTCACAGCACCACCAGACCTGGCTCATTAAAAGTTATTCTTCGGCGGCTCAGCCTGTCCTCCCGCACCTTTGGGAGGCTGAGGTGAGTGAATGGCCTGAGCCCGCGGGTTCGAGACCCGCCTGGGCAGCGAGACCTCATCTCTACATCAATCAAAAATCA
>NW_007059862.1:33849-35917 GCF_000164805.1 Carlito syrichta
GCAGGTCGAGGCTGCGGCGGCCGGGAGCGGCCACTGTGCTACAGTCTGGGCGACCGAGTGAGACTCCAACTCAAAAAAAAAAGTTATTTTTGGTTGAGATGGGTTCTTGCTATTTGCCGTGCTGGTCTTGAACTCCTGGCCCCCAGCGATCCTCCTGCTTCAGCCTCCCAAAGAGCTGGGACTGCAGGTGTGAGCCATGGTGCCGGGTGACCGCCACCCTTTCTCTCACTCCCCCACTCCAGGCTCAAACCCCCACATCAGCTGCTCTTGGGACGAGCCCAGCTCCTCAGCTGCAGCTCGCCAGGGGCTTCTGGTCTCCCAGCCTCTCCCGCCTTCCACAACTGGCCTCTCTCACTCCCGAGGCCCCTCCTCCAGGAAGCCTTCCCGGAAGCCCCTGGTTCATCTTCCCCTCCCCTGTCCCTAGCCCCGACCCCTTGGCTGCAAGACCAGGAGGCTCAAGCGAGATCTTTCAAACAGGCTTCGTCAACAAGCCGCCGGGGCGGAAGGCCCTGGCCACAGGGATGGCGATGGGGGTTGATAACCGTGCTGTGCTGTGCCAACCACCGGGTGATGACACGGGCTGGCTCTTCTCAGAAGTGCAGAGTGCCCCAAGCCACCCGCGCCACCACCGGTGCAGATGACAGCACCCCGAGCTGTGGTTTTCGAGGAGACCAGACTCGTGGCGCCAGGTCAGAGCGCACAGTGAGAACGAGATGGCATCCGGACCCGCCGCGGTCAGGAGCGGAGGGCGCTTGTGGCACCTGGGGGAACCAGGCCCCCGGCACTACTTGGGGGACCCGGGGTCCTTGGCACGCCGTGAAAGTGGTGGTGAGCTAGTATCAGACGTGCCAGGACTTCCCCACCCATTTCACAGATGGGGAAACTGAGGCCCAGTCGGTCCCTGTGCCCCTTCCTGGGTCAGGCCTGGCCAAGTGGGCATCTGCTGCCAGAGGGTCCCAAGGCCCCTTTGTTCACAGGCGAGGGCTGGGGGGCGGACAAGCCCTGCCGGCCTGGGGCCGTCTGGGGCCGGCAGGAGGGGCTGAGGATTCGGACCTGGCGCCGGAGACACAGCCCCGGTTCCAGGACACACCGCCGGTTCCCTGCGGGGTTCCGCTCTCCCAGCTCCCTCGGGAGGGACGCAAAGGCCCCTGCACCCTGGGGTCCCGGAGGAGCCTCTGAAGGCCAGACTGGGCCAGGGCACGTCCTTCCTCCCTCGGCAAGGGCTTGGGAGCAGCCGCGGGGCTGGGCCTGCCCTGGGCCTGGAGTGGAACCCAGCCTCCCCTCCTCCTGCTGGTCTCTGCTCAAAGGTTGCCTCCTCCGAGAGGCCCTCCTCGGCCTTCCTGGCTGACATCCACCTCCTGGTCCTGCCCGCCTGCTTGCCATGTTCCTACCCCACAGAAACTTTTACTGGACGTTACCCTGCGCATCTCAAACCTGCCCAGCGCCGACAAACCCCCAGAGACAGGAGGCCGTACAGGCCTTGCCAGGGGCCAGGGTGGGGAGTGACCGCTGCTGGCAGGGGGCTCCCTTGGGGGGATGGAACTAGATAAAGGAACCAGAAGTTGCACAGCCTGATGAGTGTGGGCAAACCCCCCGATGCTTACACCTTAAAATAAAACAGTGAGTGTGGGCTGGGCATTGGTGGCTCACGCCTGTAATCCCAGCACTTGGGGAGGCTGAGGTGGGAGGATCCTTTGAGATCAGACATTTGAGACCAGCCTGGACAACATGGTGAGACCCTGTCTCTACAGACATTAAAAAAACCTTAGCCTTGCGTGGTGGCGCCTGTAGTCCTGGCTACTCGGGCGGCTGAGGCGGGAGGTTGGCCTGAGCCCAGGTTGAGGTTGAGGTTGAGGTTGTGGTGAGCTGTGATCATGCCGCTTCACTCCAGCCTGGGCGACAGAGCGAGACCCTGTCTTTAAAAAATAAGATAAACCGGGCTCAGTGGCTCAGCCTGTAATCCTGCACCTTTGGGAGGCTGAGGTGAGCGGATTGCCTGAGCCTGCGGGTTCGAGACCCGCCTGGGCAGCGAGACCTCATCTCTACAAGAAATCAAAAATCAGCCGGG
>NW_007059862.1:35954-38052 GCF_000164805.1 Carlito syrichta
GGCTGAGGCGGAAGGATCGCTGGAGCCCAGCAGGTCGAGGCTGCGGTGGCCGGGAACGGCCACTGCACTCCGGTCTGGGCGACGGACTGAGACTCCAACTCAAAAAAAAAATTAACAAAATAAAAAATAAAATAAAATAAAATAAGATGGCGAACTTCATGTCGTGTGAATTTCATCTCAATTTTTAAAGGGGGGGCATACCTCATCAGGGGTGAGTGAACATTTGTATACCTTCGATTTGTACCCCACAACTTTAAAATTAAAAATTAAAAAAAAAAAGTTAGAGCTAGCCGCTGGATCACTCCAGAGTTAGGGCAGGGGTTTGGAGGTCCACCCGTGCTGTCCCTTCCCTGTTCCCTGGCCCGGCGAGCAGGTGGGGGCGGATGCTGGCCAGGGGTGGCCCGTGTGCGGCTGCCATGCCCAGGTGGCTGCCACTTGGCTGCAGAGGCAAAGGGGAAGCGGCTCCTTCGTGCTCCCTGGCCTCAGATTTGCATGGACCACTTTTACATAAAAACCTTTCCAGGCTGAGCCAGGGGCCCTGAGGCGGGACGGGGGTCGGGCCTGGGCCGGGCCGAGGCCCCTGCAACTCGGGGCCCAGCCTGCGGGTTCCTGTTTTGAGGGAACGTTATCAAGGCAGGCTTCTTAGAAAGAGCGGGGGAGGGCAGGGCCGGCCTGACAACCCCACGGGCCACCTTCGACCACCCCCGCGGGGGGGACGGGCACGGACAGGCCCCACGGGCAGTGCAGGGGGGCAGCTGGGAGAGGTGAGAGGGTGGCTCACAGAGCATCCCTGTGACCGGCTTTCCACAGAGGCGACGTCTGCGCTGAGTCTGGGCCGAGGCCCCGGTCAGGCGGTGGACCCATCTACTCTGGCAGAAACTGCGCTGTGCCTCAGTTTCCCCCTCTGGCAGACTGGCTGAGCACCCCTCCCCCACTCAATCAAACCCCAGGGGGCTCAGAAGCAGCACTCGAACTCAGGACGCCTAGGTGCGCTGTGCCTCAGTTTCCCCCTCTGGCAGACTGGCTGAGCACCCCTCCCACCGCAGCCTCAACCAGGGAGGACGGAACAGGGAGGACGGACGGGAAAGACACAGACGGGCCGGGGACCCCAGCCTGGCGGGTGGGAAGGCCTGGTCGGGAAGGGCCGTCGAGAGCCCAGAACAGCCTGACAGGCAGAACCGCGGGGACGGAGGTGGCTGCGAGAGGCCGGAGTGGACAGAGCCCGGCCAAGGGGACAGGTGGCCCTCGGGGGCAGGGAGGGAAGGGTGCCCTGTGGGGAGGCCACGGCTTCAGGGCAGAGGCTGAGGGCCCGGGACGTCCCCCCACCGCCCTCCTTCCTGTCCCATCCCCTGGGTCTGAATTTGCATTACTGGAACATGTCTTTTTAAACTCCTGCCCCCCCCACGCCTTTCTCGGGGCAGCTGAGGCGCTCCCTCCCCCACGGCCTCGAAGGCCGAGTGTTTCCTCCTTGGGGTCTGGCTTCTCAGAAAAGCCGCCTCCTCGGTGATGAAATGTCCCTCCACCGCCCAGCGCCCCCGGGCCACCATCGCGAAGACCGTGGTGCAGACAGGACCCTCCCCGACGAGCCCACTCAGCCTCTGGCCCTCTTCCACACAGGGGGACACTGAGGCCAGGGGGCTCAGAGCAGCACTCGAACTCAGGACGTCTAGGTGCGCTGTGCCTCAGTTTCCCCCTCTGGCGAACTGGCTGAGCACCCCTCCCCCACTCAATCAAAACAGCTTCCGTCTGGGCCTAGGTGGCCCTCTGGGTGTCCACACCCACCATCAGCCTCCACTCAGGCCGCTCCGTGGTGTGGCATCCACCGCGGGGTAATGTCCACGTGCCCCATGTGGCTTTGGAGGGCCCGCGTGGCCAGTCCCTGTCTCCGCCTGGTCCCGTGGGCTCTGCCGGGTCCTCACATACCTCAGGCCCTCTCTGGAGCACAGGCCTTGGCCCTTGCTGTGCTCACCACCTGGGGCGCCCTTCTGGCCTCTGCCCCTGACCTTGGACCTGGCCTCGGTGCCGCCTGGCCCCTCTCGGTCTCAGCCCAGGACGTCACACACCTCCCTTCGTTTTTTTCTTCTTTTTTTTTTTTTTT
>NW_007059862.1:38612-39613 GCF_000164805.1 Carlito syrichta
GTTTATATAGAGGCTCCCAAAATATCCGTCCTCGGATAGGCTGCCCGGGCGCAGGCGCGGCTGGTCCACGCGCGGCTTCCTGTCCTACCAAGATGTTTCCTGCCGATAGCCAGGCCAGCTGCCTTATCTGTGGCCTCAGGGACACGCAGGGGACAGGCTGTCCTGGCCTGGGCAGGGGCTGCAGGGACGCAGGAGGGGGTCAGGACGCAGGTGGCCTGTCATTCGGCACAGGCGTGGGTTTGGGAAGGAGCACTGTGCATGGAGTCTGCGCTGGAGCTGAATGTTGGTTCTGGGGTTGGACGGCGGGGACCTCACAGGAGACAGGCCCTCGGAGGTCTCAGCCTCCTTGTCTGTCGAGTGGGACTGTGGGGGAAGCTCCATTTTCCTCACCCACTCTCTGGTCCCCAACCCCCAGCCCTCAAAGAGCTCCCAGCCTGGAGGAGGCCAAGCTGGACGTGGAGGCCCGGCCCCACAGCATCGGAGCTCAGCAGGGGAGTATGGGGGATCCAGGTGTCTGTCTGAGGCAGCTACCTGGAGGAGGGATGTCGCAGCTGGGGTTTAATGGCTACATAGGAGCTCCCCAGGCAGATGGTGAGGAAGGGGTGGCCAAACTGAGGGAACAGATTGTGCGTGCGCTCAGAGTCAAAGCTTCCCTCTCCTCATCTCACAGAGAAGGAGGTTAAGAACCCAAGAGGCGGGTCCAGTGGCTCCTAAGCCTGGCTCCGTCCCAGCACCCACGACTGGGACCTGGACTTCTGGGTTCGGACACGTCTCAGGCTTCGGTTGTGCCCCAGGGCCTGGAGAATCAAACAGTGGGGTCAGCTGCACACAGTAAACCGCATCATAGACACATGTAATATGTATGTGTGTGCACACACACACACACACACACACACACTGTAAGTTACAGGAAGTGAGGCTGATTTTTTTTTTGAGTGGGAGTCTTACTCTGTTGCCCTGACTGGAGGGCGATGGCACACTCACGGCCATGGCAGCCTCGA
>NW_007059862.1:39633-40034 GCF_000164805.1 Carlito syrichta
AGGGTGGGGAGCAGGCAGGCCCGGGTTCGAATACTCACCCCGCAGCTGACGGCCCCTGGCCCCAGGAGTCTCTCAAAAGGCGCAGCCTCTGGTCTGCTGCGTGGCCTCAGGCCTGCCCGCTCCTGCCCTGGCCGCTGATCCCTTTTCTGCGAAATAAGAACAACCCTAGCCGGGCTCGGTGGCTCAGCCTGTCATCCCGCGCTTTGGGAGGCTGTGGTGAGTGGATGGCCTGAGCCCGCGGGCTTGAGACCCGCCTGGGCAACTTGGCGAGACCTCATCTCTACGATAAATCAAAAAAATTAGCCGGGTGTGGTAGCACACGCCTGTAGTTCCAGCTACTCGAAGCCCAGCAGGTCGAGGCTGCGGTGGCCGGGAGCGGCCACTGCCCTCCAGTCTGGGCG
>NW_007059862.1:40054-40405 GCF_000164805.1 Carlito syrichta
CTGGTGGGGGGGCGGCGGGGGGTTGAGGGAGAAGGTGGGTTGGCTCCTAGGTGTCAGAGCCCAGGACCCAGGGGTGTGTTTTTCTGGGACAAGATGAGAGGAGGGCTGTGGGGAGGGGGACACTGAGGCACAGAGCGAGGAAGCTGCTTGCCTGGGCGCTCGGCATCCCTGCCGCCCTGACCTGTCTGCTCTGAGCCCCTGTCCTGGAGCCTGGCAGCCTCGGACCCGAGTCTGTGAAGCCCGAGGCTTCCCGGGAACAGCGGGGCAGAGTCGGGGTTTATATAGAGGCTCCCAAAATATCCGTCCTCGGATAGGCTGCCCGGGCGCAGGCGCTTTCTCACTGCAAGGCCC
>NW_007059862.1:40813-41486 GCF_000164805.1 Carlito syrichta
CCTCAGCCTCCCAAAGCGCGGGATGACAGGCTGAGCCACCGAGTCCAGCTGTGCTCTGATTTTCTAAGGGCTTTTCACCTCGGGGACCAGTGAGGCCTTTGGTAACTCGCAGCGGGGCTGGAGACCTTGAAGGGGGAGGGCTGGGGCAGAAGGGCCTCCCAAGGCTCCAGGGGGCTCTGAGGCCGCCCCCATGCCCCGTCCTGTTGCATGTCTTCAGGGCGTCCCTGCGCCCACCACGGCCCAGCCCCGAGATGTTCTGAGTTTGTCCCCACCCTGTTGCCCTTGGAAGGGCCGAGGCCTCCCAGCCTCTCCCCCACCCCGACCCTTCTCCAGGCCTCAGGTCTGGGGCTTTTGAGCCGCTGCAGAGGGAGGGCCCGTGGGTGGGGGCGACGAGCCCTCGGTTTGGGTCCCCTCTTTAATGATTTCAGGGGACACGACTCCTTGTGGGCCTCTGTCCCGCAGAGCAGAGCTGCCTTCGTGGGGCCTGAGGTGCATGGGGGTCCTGCGTGCCACTTGCGGGAGTCCAGCTCCAGCCGGGTTCAGGGTACCTCAAAGGTGGAGACGGCGTCGGCGACTGGGGGAAGAAGAAAGAGAGACAGAAAGAAGCCGGGCTCGGTGGCTCAGCCTGTCATCCCTGTGATTCCAGCTACTCGGATACTCGGAAGGCTGCCGG
>NW_007059862.1:41506-42204 GCF_000164805.1 Carlito syrichta
CGGCCTGCTGGGCCCAGGCGATCCTTCCATCTCAGCCTTCCAAGTAGCTGAAACCACAGGCGTGCGCCACCATGCCTGGCTAATATTTTGATTTATTGTAGACGAGGTCTTGCCAAGTTGCCCAGGCTGGTCTTGAATCTTTGGGCTCAGGCAATCCTCTCACCTCGGCCTCCCAGAGTGCTAGGATTACAGGCGTGAGCCACCACGCCTGGTTTGAGGCCAGCTTTTTAAGAAAGAGTCCACGTTAACACCGCTCAAGACAAAAGGACCCAGAATCCAGATGGTTCCCAAACCTGCCATTTTATTTATTTATCTGTTGAGTTGAAGTCTCAGTGTCGCCCAGGCTGGAGTGCAGTGGCACGCTCCCAGCCACTGCAGCCTTGACCTGCTGGGCCCAGGTGATCCTTCCATCTCAGCCTTCCAAGTAGCTGGAAGCACAGGTGCGCACCACCACACCCGGCTAATTTTTTGATTTGTTGTAGAGACGTGGTCTTGCCAAGTGGCCCAGGCTGGTCTCGAACCCCTGGACTCAGCCCACCCTCTTGCCTTCAGCTCCCAAAGTGCTAGGATGACAAGCCTGAGCCACCGCACCCAAGAATGTGCTCTGATTTTCTTTCTTTCTTTTTTTTTTGTGATGGAGTCTCACTCTGTCTCCCAGACTGGAGCGCAGTGGCCACTCCCGGCCCCCGCAGCCTCCG
>NW_007059862.1:43168-44034 GCF_000164805.1 Carlito syrichta
CGGAAGGATCGCCGGAGCCCAGCAGGTCGAGGCCGCGGGGGCCGGGAGCGGCCGCTGCACTCCAGTCTGGGCGACGGAGTGAGACTCCAACTCAAAAAAAAAAAAGAATGTTCTGGAAGGCAGGGAGGCTCCCCCCTGTCTTGGGAGCTGGGACCCTCCAGGCCCTGCCGCGTGACCCTGGGTGCGTTGTTTCTGCTCCCTGACCTCTGTTTTCTTCTGTGAAATGGGCTTTCTAACAGCCAGGGCCTCGCAGTGTGGATCTGAACGTGAACCTGCTCGTCAGACGCGGTAGGGCCGGGGACAGAGGAGCACCCCGGCTGCAAAAGCAGACAGCCCACGGCACGGCAGCGCTTTGGATCATTGAAAATAGAATTAAAAAACTAGGCGGGTGTGGTGGCACCTGCAGTCCCGCTACTCGGAAGGCTGAGGTGGGAGACGGCTTGAGTCCGGGAGGCAGCGGCTGGAGCGAGCTGTGACCGTGCCCCTGCACTCCAGCCTGAGCCACAGAAGGAGACCCTGACCCAAAGAGGGAATGAAGCGGTGGTGTGTGAGGCGCGGGCCTCAAAGACGCGTAGCGGAACGAAACAAGGACACCCACGGCCCAACTCCACTCACACGCGGGACCGCAGTCGCCACATTCACAGACACAGAAAGTCCGCGGCCGGTGCCAGACTGGGGAGGCCAGGGTGGGTGTTTCCTGGGGGTGGAGCTTCCGTGTGAGAGGATGAGAACGTTCCGGAGGTGACGGTGGTGATGGCTGCAAGACCTTTGCGGGGGATCAGGGAGAGCTGCCTGGAGGAGGGGGCATCCGAACGGGGTTTTGCAGGATGAAGTGGAGCTTGCCGGGAGATGGGGTGTCGTCCAGG
>NW_007059862.1:44381-45969 GCF_000164805.1 Carlito syrichta
GGCTTTGCTTTCAGACTCTCTATCTCTAACCCTGCGCCGCCGAGCTATGCACTCTCTCGGGGCTCAGACGGGGAGTTTCATGTCGGTGTCTCGCCGGGGTTAGAGAGTCTGAAAGCAAAGCCAGCAGCGCGGGACCCTCCTCTCGGAGTTGCTGGGGCTCGGGCTGCAGTGGGGGAAGTCGCCGGGCATGTCTCGGCCTGGACGACACCCCATCTCCCGGCAAGCTCCACTTCATCCTGCAAAACCCCGTTCGGATACCCCTCCTCCAGGCAGCTCTCCCTGATCCTCGCAAAGGTCCTTGCTCCGGCGTTGGGCCCCCCCAGTTATCCCCTGGCTTAGCTGTGGCCCCTCCAAGCTGGGGCCTCTGTGTCCGGCCCAGTCAGAGGGGGAGGCCGGGCTGGGGCGGGGGGTCCAGGGGCGCAGCGCCCTGCTTGGAGGGCAGGGGAGAGGCGGCTGTGGCGGGGGAGGCCCTGGGGCCTGGCCCCCTTTGCCCAGTGGGTGTCGTTGACTCTGCACGCCCACCGGGCGCCCAGGAGCGCAGAGTGTGGGACAGAGTGGACGCACGTCCCGGGGTGGGGACTGGGCGGGGCTGAGGACAGAGGGCACAGGAGCCGGGCGCTGCAGGGCCTCGGGGACAGGGCGCCAGAGTGGCTGGAGCCCGCGGCCAGGCCTGAGTGGGTGTGTGCGTCTGCGTGTTGTCACAGGTGTGTGTCACGTGTGTGTCATAGGTGTATGTGTCTGTCGTGTCATTACCGTGTCTGTGTGTGTGTGTCATGTGTCATAGTGTGCGTAGGGGCCACATGTGTTTTGTGCCGCAGGCATATGTCTGTCATGTGTGTGCTGCCAGAGGTGTGTGTCTGTGCCTTGCATATGCTGTGTGTCATGGGTGTGTGTCTGTTTCGCGTAGGCTGTTCACAGGTGTTCCGTCATGTGTGTTATGTTATAGATGTGTGTGTCTGGGTTGCGCATGTGTGTCTGCCTGTTGTACGTGCATGTTGTGTCATGGGTGTGTGTGTCTGTGTGACTCATGTTTTGTGTTGTGGATGGTGTGCCTTGTGTCATGCATATGTGTGTGTGCACATTCCTGTGCTGTGTGTTTGTCTCTGTGCTTCTCTCTGTGTGTTGTCTCTGTGGGCTGTGTGTAGCTGTGTTCTATGTGCTGTGTATCCACGTGCTGTGTGTCATGTGTGTCACGTGCTGTCCATGTGTCGTGGCTGTCATGTGGGCCACACGTGTTAGGTGTCCATATGTCTGTTGTGTCTGTGTCGTGTGTGCCGTGTGTGCATGCTGTGTGTGTCATGTGTAGTGTCTGTGTATGTCCGGGTGCATCATGTCTTGTCACATGCTGTCTTTGTACATCGTTTGTGTCACGTGTCTGTCACGTGTCATGTGTCTCTGTGTCGTGTGTCTGTGCGCCACGCGTGTGTGCTCACGGTGCCCGTGTGTGTACGTGTGCGGCCTCCCTGAGGACATGACCCCCCGTCGCCACCGCGCCCCTGCCTCAGCCTTCGCAGCTTCTCTGCCATGCCAGGCCCGACGCCGCCCTCTGTGCCCAGGAGCCGTGGCCCAGCCCCTGTGGCGCCCAGGG
>NW_007059862.1:46553-48414 GCF_000164805.1 Carlito syrichta
TCCAACTCAAAAAAAAAAAAAAAAAAGAAAGTTAGACGACACTAAGTGCTGGTGCTACTGGAACTCTCATGGCTTCCAGGGGTAAGTGGCATGGCCACCTCGGGGCACCGTGGAGTGGCCTCCACTGGCGTTGGAAACAGGTCTCCCTGCCCCGTAATCCAGGCCGGCCACCCCAGGATTCACTGGGCACCTACCACGGGGCCTGCCCGGGCATGCGGGGTGAGGCTCTGACTCTCACAGCCCTCGATGCAGGGCTGGCCTCACTGGGAGAATGGGAAGACGGGGCCTGTGGGTGCAGCTTGGAACGGCACACAGCCAGGAAAAAGGACGCCTGTGGCCCCAGCGACTCGGGAGGCTGGGGCGGGAGGATCACTCGAGCCCCGGAGCTAGAGGCTGCCGTGAGCTATGATGGCACCCACGCTCTTCAGCCTGGACGACTGCGAGACCCCGACTCTTGCCAAAAAGGGCCGAGTGGCTACACGGAGTCATGTGGTGAGACACAAAGGCACAGGGGGAACAGAAGACGTCCGAAGCCAAGCAGGGCCCCAGGTTCTGCCTGGAGGTCGTTTAAGGGCAGGAGAGACTGACCGGTGATGCTGGCCCTGGGAGGTGGCAGGACAGAGCTTGGTCGGGGGCTGTTTTGTTTTAGAGAAGTCTTGCTCTGCTGCCCAGGCTGGAGTGCACTGGTGAGATCATACTTCTCTGCAGCTTCAACTTCCTGGGTGCACGGGTGCAAGCTATCCTCCCTCCTCAGCCTCCCAGGTAGGTAGGACTCCAGGGGGCCACCATGCCCGACTAATTTTTTTCTCCCAAATTTTTTCATGGAGACGAGATTTCCCTATGTGGCCCAGGCTGGTCTCAAACGCCTGGCTCAAGTGAGCCTTCCACCTCTGTCTCCCACAATGCTGGGATTACAGCCTTGAGCCGCTGCATCCAGCTGAGGGGTCTCTGTTCATCTGAACACACAGAGGTAAGAATGCATCAAACTACACACTTAAGATCTGAGTGGCTGACACACTTGTCTCAATACAAAAGGGAACGCGTGTCGTCGCTAAAACAAAACAGCTTGGACCACACTTTACACACCCAAGGTGGCAGCGGCAGCAGACCTGGGTGGGTGGCAGGGCGGCGGGGGGGTCGCCACGGGGAGAAGGCTGCGGCCAGTCCGGGTCGAACAGGGTTTGGCGGAGCGGCAGGTTGGTGCAGAGAAAAACGCTCATTGAAAAGAACTTGCAAGCCGGGTTCGGTGGCTCAGCCTGTAATCCGCACTTGGGAGGCTGAGTTGAGTGGACTGCCTGAGCCCGTGGGTTCGAGACCCGCCTGGGCACGTTGGCGAGACCTCATCTCTACAACAAATCAAAAATGAGCTGGGCGTGGTAGCGCGCGCCTGTAGTTCCAGCTACTTCGAAGGCTGAGGTGGAAGGATCACCGGGGCCCAGCAGGTCGAGGATGCGGTGGCCGGGAGTGGCCCCTGCACTCCAGTCTGGGCAACAGGGTGAGACTCCGACTCAAAAAAAAAAAAAAAACTTAATCGTGTGTTCTGTGGATTTCACCTCGGTTTTAAAAAGCATGAGGGCACTGTTGGAGCCAGGAAAACCTCAGCGCTTAGAGACGGCATCCAAGTAGTTCTTTCTTGGTTGATGAATGACTTTTCTCCTCCTCCGCGACTTACTTCTAATCACATGGCATGTGAAAGCCCCACATAGTTGTGGAAACAGGACCAGAGAGGGTAGGGAGCCTGCCCAAGGTCACGCAGCACAGGCAGCCGGCCTGTGGGGCCCAGCTTTGGGCGGGGAGCTCCCTGCCCAGAGCCGGCCGCTGGTGCTTCCTCCGGGGGGTTCTGGCCTGGGTTTGGGGTTCT
>NW_007059862.1:48644-49633 GCF_000164805.1 Carlito syrichta
GGGGGGGGGGGGCTGCTGAGCTCGGGCAGGCGCTGGGGTTTCTGGGGAACAGGCGCACCCCACCCTCTCCCGCACTCCTTGTAGCTGCCCCGCTGGGGGGAGCTTAGCCCCTGGGGCCTCTCTGAGCTTCGGTTCCATATCTGCCACCGCCAGGCCGCCATGAGGACCCCAGGAGGGGTGGCAGTGGTCTGGGCGCCTGGGCTTGGAGAGGGCCGAGACTCCCTGTCTCCAGGCGGTCCCGTCCGCGGCCTGGCCCAGCGGGCGGCCCCGCAGTGATGTCCGGCCCGGGGGCGGCCCCTGGTGGCCTCGGCGGGTAGAGTCCCGTGGGTGTGTCTGCAGGACTCGGGACAGGGCGGCCACAGCTCAGATGAGGCTCCAGGGCCACCTGGGGGGATTTCGAGGCAGAGGCGGACACAGGGGGAACACATGGCCACTCCAAGTGTCCTGCTGGAGTGGCTGGGGGAGGTGACCTGAGCACTGGGCGGCGATGAGGAGGCGGCCATGGGGACCCCGCGCCGGGGCAGGGGAGACCTGTGGCTACAAAGGCTCTGAGCTGGGGACAGGTGTGGCGCAAAGAGCTGGGAATGGCGGGGCAGAGAGAGGGTGAACCAGGAGGCCACTGCGGGGCCACCTGGACCCTCAGGACGCGGGCGGGTGTGGGTGCTGGGGTGCCAGGAAGCCGTGGTCGAGTGTGAGCAGGGCGGGTGTGAGCGGAATTGCCATCTTTGCTCAGAGCGTCTCAGGCCACCCCAGGAGCTGAGGTCATGCTGTCTTTTATGATAGGGTCACACCTCATACGTGGTTTTGTTTTACAATTCGTAGGCACAGTGAGGACAGCGTCCTCTGGCAACGCACTCTGGACTCATGTCATTGATATTGTTTCAGCTTTTGTATTTTCACCTTGAGCTGTGAAAAGTAGAGGTAGTAAGCCGGGCTCGGTGGCTCAGCCTGTCATCCCGCGCCTTTGGGAGGCTGAGGTGAGTGGCTGC
>NW_007059862.1:49934-52583 GCF_000164805.1 Carlito syrichta
CGGAAGGATCGCCGGAGCCCCGCAGGTCGAGGCTGCAGTGGCCGGGAGCGGCCACGGCACTCCAGTCTGGGCGACCGAGTGAGACTCCGACTCACAAAAAAAAAGAAAAGTAGAGGTAGGCCAGGCCCACAAAGTGCATGTGGAAGTTGGTCGGGTGTGGTGGCCCGTGCCTGCAGTCCCGGTGCTTTGGGAGGCTGAGGTGGGAGTCTCGCTTGAGCGCAGAAGGTCAAGACAGCCTGGGCAATTCAGAGAGAACTTGTCTCTACAAATAATTTTTAGAAATACCGTTCAATGTGTATCCTGTGTGTCATCCCTGTGCACACACCTGTGAGCAGCGCCAGGTTACAATGGAGACCCTTCCCGTCATTCCAGAAGGTTCCCCGGTGTCCCTGGCGCTGACCCTCCTCTGGCGTCTCACCATGCACCTGTGCCTCCTGCACTGCGTGGCCACCAGGCTGAGCCCTCACCTGCGCCCTCGAGACCTTCTGTGCAGGTGCCACGCTGAGCTTTCCTCCTGCTGTGGACCCTTCCGTGGGGTGTCACTGCCCTCTGTGCCCCTCCTGCCACCAGGCCTGCTGTCTCCCGGTGGCGCTGTCCTGGATGCAGCTGCCAGGACTCTGGCACTGGTGGGTAAATGCTCAGACTCTGGAGACCAAGGTGCGTGCAGACACAGGGCTTTGGTGGAGGCCCCGGGCACGGCTAAGCCTCGGTCCTGGACACCTGTGCATGCACACGTGGGCCGTGCGGCCTTCCAACCCTTTGCCCCTTGCCTGGCTGACCGGTCGGGTCCCTTCCAGGGTCTTACAGAGCTGCGGTGCCCAGTGCCCGTGGTGGACACGCCCGACCTGCTTGTGGGGTCGCCAACTCCTGGCCCGCCTACCCCTCTGCCCAGGCTGGGATCCCTGTGACCCCCATGCACGGCACGTGCCGCTGGCTGGAAATCGGGTGCTCACTGGGGAAGCCGCCCCCTCCCTGCCCGCATCTGCCAGCCGGGTCTGCTGTGTCCTCATGTCCGGTCGCATAGGCTGCTGCTGTTCGGCCGGCGACGGGACGGCTCGCATGGGCTGAGCCAGGGCTGCCAGCTGCAGCACATCCCGGCACCAACAGCCTCCCTCCCAGGCTGGGCGTCTAGGAGTCGTTTCCGTGTCTGGTCTCCCTATCGGTGAGATTCGCCTCCGGTGGCCTCCTCCTACTGTGGCGAGCTGGTTTTGATATTAAGGTGCAGGCTGCTGACAGGAATCACTTGGGAGCTTCTCTGTTTGGATTGTCTGGAACTGCTAAATGGCTTTGGAGTCTTTTTTCTTTTTTTTGCACCCAGGCTGGAGTGCAGTGGTGCCATCCCAGCTCACGGCAGCCTCCAACTCCTGGGCTTAGGCGAGCCTCCCACCTCAGCCTCCCGAGCAGCTGGTGCTACAGGCACCACCACACACGGTCGATTATTTTTCTAGAGATAAGATCTCTCTGTGTTGCCCCGGCTAGAAGAATCAGGATGACTTGTTTGGCATCAAGATCTCCTTACAGCGCTTTAGACAAAACACATGATGATGCCCTTGAAATGAAAGTCAAAAAACAGGCTTAAACTAAGCTGTGTACTTTAGAAACGTTCACATTGGGAGGCACAAACTTGAAAGGAGAGCCAGGAGCCGGGCGCAGTGGCTCATGTCTGTCACCCCAGCACTTTGGGAGGCCGAGGCGGGAGGATTGCTTGAGTCTGGGAGTTTGAGATGAGCCTGGCCAACACAGTGAGGCTTCTTCTCTTAAAAAAATAAAATAAGGCCGGGTGCGGTGGCCCACGCCTGTAATCCCAGCACTTTGGGAGGCTGAGGTGAGAGGATTACCTGAGCCTGTGGGTTTGAGACCAGCCTGGGCAACTTGGCAAGACATCATCTCTACAATAAATAAAAATAAAATAAAATAGAATAAAGACAAAGAAAGGCCGGATGAAGACAAGGTCAGGATGGGCCACCTGGGGCTCGTGGGTGACTGGGAGGAAGCACCGGGCTCTGGGTCCTGGGGGAACTCTTTTTTTTTGAGCTGGAGTCTCCCTCTGTCGCTCAGGCTGGAGCTCAGGAGCATGCTCCCGGCCACTGCAGCCTCAAGCAGCTGGGCTCAGGTGATTCTTCCACTTCAGCCTTCCAAGTAGCTGGAACTACAGGCATGCGCCACCACACCCAGCTAATTTTTTACAGTATTGTAGAGATGAGGTCTTGCCATGTTGTCCAAGCTGGTCTTGAAGCCCTGGGCTCAGGCAATCTTCTTGCCTCTGCCTCCCAAGGTGCTGGGATTACAGGCTGAGTCACTGTGCTTGGCCTGGCCTTTTGCTTTTTTTGGAGTCGGAGTCTCCCTCTGTTGCCCAGACTGGAGGGCAATGGCATGCTCACAGTCACCTCAGCCTCAACGTGCTGGGCTCCGGCGATCCTCCTGCCTCAGCCTTCCAAGTAGCTGGACCCACAGGCCCACGCCACCATGCCTGGATGATTTGAACTCTATTTCGTTTTTTTGGTTTTTTTTTGAGTTGGAGTCTCACTTGGTCGCCCAGTCTGGAGTGCCATGGCTGCTCCCGGCCACCGCAGCCTCGACCTGCTGGGCTCCAGCGATCCTTCCGCCTCACCCTTCCAAGTAGCTGGAACGACAGGTACGCGCTACCAT
>NW_007059862.1:52603-64873 GCF_000164805.1 Carlito syrichta
CCTTCCACCTCAGCCTTTCAAGTAGCTGGAACTACAGGTGTGCACTACCACGCCTGGCTAATTTTTTGATTTACTGTAGAGATGAGGTCTCACCAAGCTGTCCAGGTGGGTCTCGAACCCACAGGCTCAGACAATCCACTCACCTCAGCCTCCCAAGGCACAGTATTACAGGCTGAGCCACCGAGCCCGGCTTGAACTCTATTTCTTGACCAGGCAGTGGTAACTCAAGTCTTTGCCTCACAGTTTTGTTAAACAGTACATGTATGTCCTATGTACTTTATGGTATCTCATGTCCCCCAGATTTAATGTGTTAAAGGTCATGCAATGTCTGGATGCTCGCTGGGGTGGTCCTGCCTGTGCTGCAGTGTGAGCACACACCTGCTTCCCACGCTGCTGCCACACCCTCTCACAAACTTACAGGCAGCGTGGGGTTCTGGGCGTCAGAAGTCGGATGGGTCTCACTGGGCTGACGTCACGATGTCGACAGGTCTGTTCCTCTTGAAGGTGCCAAGGAGGACGTGTCTCCTTACCTTTTCCAGCTTCTAGAAGCTTCTAGAGGCTGCTGGCATCCTCAGCACGTGGCCCCTCTGCCATGTTTGGAGCCAGCAGACGGGGACTGAACGCTGCACACACACCAGCCTGGCTCTTGTGCTCTCAGGGCCTCTGGGATCGCAGAGGCCCCCCTGGTCACTGAGGTCGGCCCCGACCCATCTGCTGCCTGAAAGTCCCCTGGCTTTGAACCTTAGCACATGGGTTCTGGAAACCAGAAGGCAGCCTCTCTGGGGGCGTCGCTCCGCCCACCCAGGGGCTCTGGCATCCTCAGTGCTCAAGACTGCCCTCTGTTGCAATGTCTCTCTCCACTTCGGTCTTTCCAGTGACTCCGTGAAGACCCTCAGAGGCCTGCATTTCCTTCTGTTTGACTTAATTCTGGGCACTTCATTTTTTTTTTTTTTTGAGTCGGAATTTGCCCAGGCTGGAGTGCAGTGGCACACTCATGGCCACCGCAGCCTCGACCTGCTGGGCTCAGGCGATCCTTCCGCCTCAGCCTTCCGAGTAGCTGGAACTGCAGGCATGAGCCATCCTGCCCGGCTAATTTTTTGATTTATTATGGAGACGAGGTCTTGCCAAGTGACCCAGGCTGGTCTCGAACTCTTGCGCTCAGGCAGTCCTCTCATCTCTGCCTCCCAAAGTGCTGGGATGACAGGTGTGAGCCACTGCACCTGGCTAGGGTTCTTCACTTCTATTAGCCACTGCTGTAAATCATGATCATCTATGTTTTCCTCCCTTCATCTTTTTAATCCAGTGGATTAGACCGGTTTTCTGGCATTAAATCCACTTGGCACTCTCGAGGCTTAACCTTAGTCGCAATGCCTCGTCCTTTGGTGTATCACCAGCCCACCTCCCAGGTTTTGTTTAGGACTTTCATGAGTGAGACTGACCCGTCATGCTTCAGAGAACGTCTTCTATTTTTCTATTCTCTGGAATTGTGTTTTTCTCGGAATGCTGGGTAGAACTTTCCCAGGAAGGCCATCCAGGCCGGGCATTTTAACTATTTGGATTTCTCTGGTAATTAGAGGGCCATTCCGATTTTAAATTTATTTTTGAGTCCATTTCTTCTTCCTAGGAATTTATCCAGATAACCACAATTTTTCACATTTGCAGAATAAAGTATTCAATATCCTTTTACTGAGGAGGTTGTTAGCCCCTGTGGTGTTCTGTGAATTAGAGAAAGGCATGCCCTCCTTGGGGTAGACTTGATCCAGGCACACAGCTGCGAGAGCAGTGCCCTGTGTGCCCAGGTCCCCCAGTTCTCACAGCCATCTGTGCCTTCTTTTTTTTTTTTTTTGAGTTGGAGTCTCACTCTGTCGCCCGGACTGGAGTGCAGTGGCCGCTCCCGGCCACCGCAGCCTCGACCTGCTGGGCTCCGGCGATCCTTCCGCCTCCACCTTCCGAGTAGCCGGAATTACAGGCGTGTGCTACCAGGCCCGGCTGATTTTTTGATTTATTGGAGAGATGAGGTCTCGCCAAGTTGCCCAGGCGGGTCACGATGATTTTTGGATTTATTGTAGAGATGAGGTCTCGCTGCCCAGGCGGGTCTCGAACCCGCGGGCTCGGGCCATCCACTCACCTCAGCCTCCCAAAGGCGCGGGATGACGGGCTATGTGCCTTCTTTTTACCTTGATCAGTTTCCCTGGAAGTTTTTCCATTTCACTTTTTTTTGAGTCAGGGTCTCCCTCAGTCACCCAGGCTGGAGTGCAGGGGCACGCTCACAGACACTGCAGCCTCGACCGGCTGGGCTCCTTCAACGTTCCTGCCTCAGCCTCCCATGTAGCTGGACTCCTGAATTCAAGTGATTCTCCCGCCTTGGCCTCCCAAAGTATTGAGGTTGTAGGCATGAGCCAACATGCCTGGCCATTTCATGAATCTCTTAAAATAACCGATTTAGGGTTATGTTATCCAGTGTTTGCTTTATATTTCCTTCATGCCTGCTCTGTTACTTCCTTCCGTGTTCTTAGGTTTGTTTTACATTCTCTTCTTTTTTTTTGAGTTGGAGTCTCACTTCCTCTCCTCAGGCTGAAGTGCAGTGGTACACTCATGGCCACCCCAGCGTCAACTTGCGGGGCTCCAGTGATCCTTCCACTTCAGGCTTCCAAGTAGCCAGAACTACAGGCACGTGCTACCATACCCGGCTAATTTTTTATTTATTGTAGACAGGAGTTCTCACCAAGTTGCCCGGGTGGGTCTCGAACCCGTGTGCTCAGGCCATCCACTTACCTCGGCCTCCCAAACTGCCGGGATTACAGTCTGAGCCACCAAGCCCGACTTTATCTAAATTCTTGAGATGGATGCTTACCTCATTCTTTGCAAATATGTGTATATATTTCATACATGTATATATATATGCACACACACATATATACTTTATATATGAAAGTCCAGATGCTCCTCAGCTTAATGATGAGGGTTATGTCCTGATAATCCCGCTGTAAGTTTGAAAATACCGCAAGTCAAAAATGCATTCCATACACCCAGCCTACCTAACGTCCCAGCTCAGCCTCGCCTGCCTTAACATGTGCAGAACACGTACATTAGCCACAGCTGGCTAACAAACTCCTCAGTAAAGGGATAGTGAACACTTTATTCTGCAAACATGAAAAATTGTGGTAAACAAACCCTATTTTATAATAAAGTGTTGAAAATCTCATGTAATTTAGTGAATACTGAACAACAGAATGACTGTATGGGTACTCGAAGTATGGCTTCTACTGAGTATGTATCATTTTCACAGCACTATAAAGTAAAAAAAATAGCCGGGCTTGGTGGCTCAGCCTGTAACCCCGCACCTTTGGGCGGCTGAGGTGAGTGGATAGCCTGAGCCCGCGGGTTCGAGACCCGCCTGGGCAACTTGGCGAGACCTCATCTCTACAATAAAAATCAAAAAATCAGCCGGGCGTGGTAGCGCGCACCTGTAGTTTCAGCTACTCGGAAGGCTGAGGAGGAAGGATCGCCGGAGCCCAGCAGGTCGAGGCTGCGGTGGCCGGGAGCGGCCCCTGCACTCCGGTCTGGGCGACAGGGTGAGACTCCAACTCAAAAAAAAAAAAAGCAAAATTAAGTTGAATCGTCATAAGCCAGGAACTGTCTGTATATATGAGAGGGACCCTCAAAACTGGACTTTTTAATTTAAAAATTGTGTATTTATTCTCACATTTAAACTTCAGTCACCGTCAAAGTCCTCTCTGTTTGATGCTACACCCCTGTCTGGATGCTTTTTCTACTGCTCAAAGCAGTTTTTGAACTCATCAAATTTGCTGTCTTTTAGTGCTTCTGCTTTTTGTTTCACCTCTTCCACACTGGCAAAATGTTTCCCTCTGAGGAATTTTTTCATTCAGGGAAACAAGAAAAAAGTATCTCAGGGCAAGATCAGGCCTATTAGGGAGGGTGGGGCATTAGGGGTCATGCTGTTTTTTTGGTCAAAAATTACTGAATACTCCATGTGGTGTGGGCAAGTGTGCTTGTAAATCATCCATCATGAAATGGGCAAATGTGTTGAAAGAATCTCCCAAAAAAATTCACTAAAGCTGAATGCAGCCTCTTACAACAAGGCCAGATGGTCCGCTGATGCCGGTGGGTTCCTAGAACACTTAGCGGGGAAAACCTGTACTATAAGGAGCCTGCCCTCCAAAAGATAATTCTGGGTGTTTTTTTCCTCCCTTTGTACATTCTAAATATAAAGTGACTCATGTCTGTAATCTCAGCACTTTTGGAGGCTGAGGCAGGGGGACTCCTCGAGCCCAGGAGTTTGAGACCAGCCTGGGCAACATAGTGAGACCTCATGCCCCTACATGGCAGAGTGCGATCACAACTAAAAAATATATGTGCGTGTGTGTATACACATACACATATATATAGTATATGAAATTTGTAAAGTTCAGCGTGTATTCATATATACTTTCTATATTATATGTATCCTTTGACATTTTATGAGACTTAAGGCTACGACTTGCCCTCCAAATGCTACTTTAGCTACACTGTACAAGTTTCAAAATGCAGTATTTTCATTACCTCAGTTCAAAATATTTTATACTTTTCTTAGAATTTCTCCTTTGACCAATGGGCTATTTAGAACTGGTTTCCAGACAAATGGAGGTTTTGCTATAGTTTTTACACTGATTGCTAACTCAGTGACATTTTGGTCAAGAGACTATTTCAGTTTTGCTTTGTAACCCAGTAGATGCTTGAAAAGAAAATGCATTCTGCAGTTGTGGAATACAGTGCTCCACATAAGCAGATCCATTCGGTCAAATTTCTAGTTTTATTATTTAAATATTCTGTATCTTTACTGATTGTTTTTGTGTACTTGTTCTACAAGAGAGATGAGTTTAAATCTCTCATGACTGAGGATTTAACTATTTCTCCTGGTAGTTGTGTCAATTTTTCCTTTATGTATTTTTCAAGGCTTTGTTATTAGGGTCACACCAAATTTAAAACTGCTATCTTCCTGAGGAAGTGTTTTATCATTACAATGTGTCCCTTTTTCTCTCTAGCAATTATTTCATCTTAAGGCTCATGTTGTCTAATGTCCCTATAACGATTCCAGTTTACTTTTGGTCATTATTTCCTCTTTTAATCTTTCTACATTTTTATGTTTTTGATGTGGTCACATATGAACAGCATAGCATTTGAATTTTAAAAATTCTTTTTGTTCTTGTTTTTTTAAATTTTGGAGTTGGAATATTAAAAACCCAGTTTGGCAAAGTGACTTTTAGTTGGAACGTTTAGTTATTTACATTTAATGCAATAACTGATACGATATTTACATCTGGATTTAAATCTACCATCTTCCTTTGTTTTGTTTTGTTTTTTTGAGTTGGAGTCTCACTCTGGCTCCCAAACTGGAGTGCAGTGACTGCTCCTGGTCACCGCAGCCTCGACCTGCTGGGCTCCGGCCATCCTTCCGCCTCAGCCTTCCAAGTAGCTGGAACTACAGGCGCGTGCTACCACGCCCGGCTGATTTTTTGATTTATTGTAGAGATGAGGTCTCGCCAAGTTGCCCAGGCGGGTCTCGAACCCGCGGGCTCAGGCAATCCACTCACCTCTGCCTCCCAAAGGCAAGGGATTACAGGCTGAGCCACCGAGCCCAGCCTTCCTTTATTTTCTATTTTTGCCCTTTCTCTGTTCCCTTTGGTCTCCTCTGACCTTCCCTTAGATCGTGTGTGGCTTTTTAAAGAGTTATTGTTTTCCTCTGAACATTTGGAAGTTTCAGTTCGACTGTTACCATTTGGTTTGCTCCCTTAGAGATTAAAATGCATACTTATCGGCCAGGCTTGGTGGCTCAGCCTGTAATCCCACGCTTTGGGAGGCCAAGGTGAGTGAATTGCCTGAGCCCGCGGGTTCGAGACCCACCTGGGCAACTTGGTGAGACCTCATCTCTACAATAAATCAAAAGAAAAATTAGCCGGGTGTGGTGGCGCACGCCTGTAGTCTTGGTGACTTGGAAGGCTGAGGCGGAAGGATCGCTGGAGCCCAGCAAGTTGAGGCTGCAGTGGCCGGGAGCGGCCACTGCACTCCAGTCTGGGTGACAGAGTGAGACTCCAACTCAAAAGAAAAAAAAATGCATATTTATCAAAATGCAGATTTAATCAGTGTTCAATATACTCTCCTCCCAGATAATCATGAACTTGAAACCCTTTAACACTATTTCCTGCAGATTTTCTTTTTCTATTGTATATTTTAAGTCTATCATTTAAAAAATAAAAACACTCCAAGGCTGGGCATGGTGGCTCATGCCTGTAATCTCGGCACTTTGGGAGGCTTAAGCAGGAGGATGGCTTGAGCCCAGGAGTTTGACACCAGCCTGGGCAACATGGTGAGACTCATCTCTACAAAAGAACTGTAAAAATGAACCAGGTGTGGTGATGTGTGCCTGTAGGCCTAGCTACTTGGGAAGCTGAGACAAGAGGGTCATTTGAGCCCAGAAGTTCAAGGCCGTGGTGACCTGTGATGCTGCCACTGCACTCCAGCCTGGGTGACAGAGTGAGACCTCAACGCTCCCCACCAAAACACACACACATTCCAGGAAAGGTTTAAACAGCTCGTGTTTGTCTAGATTTCCCCACATATTTACTCCTTCTGACTCTACTTCTGACCTTCTACCTGGGGCTAGTTTGTTTCTGACTGAACCCAGCACACTGTTGAGAACTGTCTTTAGTGCGAGTCTGCTGCCGCAAACTCTTCCAAGTGGTTTGGAAAATGTTTATTCCAGCCTCATTCTGGAAGTATTTTTGTTGGGTATATAATTCAGGCTGGTGGTTTTCTTTCCACATGTTGAAAATGCCCAGTCCACTGTTTTCCGGTTTCCTTTGAAGGCCAAGCTGGTCGTCATAGCTTGAAGGCGATGTGGTTTCAGCTTTGGCTGGTGTCAAGACATTTAGCCTCTCTTGCCCTTGCAAATATCTTACAGAGGAGTAGGCAAATCATCAGTGCTCAGTGCGCACCCAGATTTAAAAGCAGCACCTCCAACGTCTTCTAATTCTATTCCGTTTCCTTCTTTGAAAATGGTGACAGAGAAGCGTGCACAAACATCCCTTACACTTGGAAATACTGTAAAGCTATTTACCTGCTATTGAATTCTAACTTGTTTCTCTTGAGAACCCCTTAGAGAATGTGGACTCTACTAATCTTGACGACCTGTGGCAGCTCTTAGGGGGTCTGGGACACCGACTCTTTTCTTCCTTGCTTTAAAGTCTATCCTGTCTGATATTCCTCCAGCTAGGCGAGGTTTCTTCTGGCATCTTTGAGTTAATCTTACTTGTAACTGTCAGGCACTTACACTCTGAATGTACCTTTCACATGGGGTTCTGTGTTCTGTTCAATTTGACGCCGTCTTGGGCTAGCAGGCTTGTTTGTTACATCTGTTGTGACCCCAATACCTGGATTTATGCCCGCAATCTTACCCTGGGCTTTCTGTGGCAGTGACGGGGTCCCGGAAGCCTGGGTGCATTTTTCCGTGCTGCTTATGACGTCAGAACGCCAGGCCGTCCTGCATGTGCCCTGGCTTTCCATGCTTCCTGCCCTACTCCTTCTTCCCACCGGTTTGGTGATGTTTTCTTTTTTTTTGAGTTGGAATCTCACTCTGCCGCCCAGACTGAAGTGCAGCGGCCGCTCCCGGCCGCCGCAGCCTCGACCTGCTGGGCTCTTTACAGGCACGCGCTACCACGCCCGGCTGATTTTTTGATTTATTGTAGAGATGAGGTCTCGCTGCCCAGGCGGGTCTCGAACCCGCGGCCTCAGGCAATCCACTCACCAATCCACTCGCCTCAGCCTCCCAAAGGCGCGGGATTACAGGCTGAGCCACTGAGCCCGGCCTGTTTTTTAAAGACCTCATCTCTACGGTAAATCAAAACTGAGCCGGGCGTGGTAGCGCGCGCCTGTAACTCCGGCTACTCGGAAGGCTGAGGCGGCAGGATCGCCGGAGCCCAGCGGGTCGAGGCTGCGGGGGTCGGGAGCGGCCGCTGCACTCCGGTCTGGGCGACAGAGTGAGACTCCGACTCAAAAAAAACAACAACAAAAAAACCCTTTCCACCATGGCCTGAAGCCACGCGTGCACTCCCTGCCCCTAACGGCAGGAGGCCTGGAGGGCGTCGCCCAGCCCCCAGCTGCTCCTTTGCAGGGCGCTGTCCTTGGTCCTTTGGTTGGGCCTTGTCACCGCCCCACTTGTCAGTCACCAGCATCACTGCTTTACCCAGTCAGCGCCAGGTTGGAAGGGCCCAGGGGTCTCCGGTGTTCCCCGCATCCCTTCTCCCACCATCCTTCCTGTGCCCGCTCCCTCCTTAAGCGAGCATCCGTTGCTGGCAACCACTGGATCTTGTTCCTTCAAGGGGCTGGTGGGCACAGGGTTCTGGGCTGCACTTCCCAGCCCGTCCTTGGACTTCTACTGTCCCCACTTGTAGCTTGCTCTACTTTCAGGGTATGTGTTCAGCTTCTCTTTGCTGCTTTCGTGATCCTCCCTGAGTCCGTCGCCGCTGTTTTTTGATGGTCATGCTTCAGCTTGCTGGTTTCCTGAAGGTGAGAATGCCAGACTCTCATTAATTTGGGAAAATTCCAGCCATTCTCTTACTAGATTGCTGCCCCGACACTCGTTGATTTGTTTGACACTCAGCACATTGGGCTTTCTGTCTTGTGCCAATTTCTCTCTCTCTCTCTCTCACACACAGCCAAGTCTTGGCGCCTGCGATGCCCATGGATGCGGAAGCCCCTGGTGTGAAATGGTGTCATATTTGCACATGACCTCCACGTGTCCTCTGTGTACTTTAATCTCTAGGTGGCCTGGAATACCTAACACAACGTAAATGCCATGTAAATAGTTGTTATACTGTATCGTTTAAGGAACACCAAGAAAAGGTTTGTACATGTTCAGTACCAACACAATTTTTAAAAAATATTATCAGTTTGGACATGGTGGGTCACGTCTGTAATCCCAGCACTCTGGGAGGCAGGGACGAGAGGACTGCCTGAGCCGGTGGATTTGAGACCAGCCTGGGCAACATGGCGAGACCTCGTCTCTACAATAAATTAAAAAATTAGCTGCGAGTAGTGGTGCATGCCTGTGGTTCCAGCTACTTGGAAGACTGAGGCGGAAGGATTGCCTGAGCCCAGTAGGTCCAGGCTGTGGTGGCTGTGAGCATGCCACTGTACTCCAGCCTGGGTGACAGAGTGCGACTCCAACTCAAAAACAATTTTTTTTTTCAGTCTGCGGTTGGTTGAACCTAAGGGCATGAAGGACGGACTGCAACATTTATCTCATTAACAGCGCTGTTCCTTGGGTCCCTGCCTCAGAATGCTTGCCTCTAGTTCACTATGCCCTTCTGCTGCATCTCACCTGTATTTTAACACCCTCCAACCAAGTTATAAATTGCTATGATTATATTTCTTATTTCTAGGAATCGTTTTTTCTTCTAAATCTGCATTGTCTCTTTCTGTGAGGTTTGTTTTTTTTAGAGACAGGGTCTTGCTATATTGTCCAGGCTAGCCTTGAACTTCTGGACTCAAGGGATCCTCCTGCCCCCCTCTCTTGAGTAGCTGAACCTAGCAGGCATGTGCCGAGGGGCCTGGCTTTGCATGATCACTTTTTATTTTTTTGTTTTGAGACGGAGTCTCACTCTGCCACCCAGGCTGGAGTGCAGTGGCATGCTCATGGCCACCACAGCCTTGATCGGCTGGGCTCAGATGATCCTTCCGCCTCAGCCTTCCAAGTAGCTGGAACTACAGGTGCACGACACCACGCCTGGCTAATTTTTGATCTATTGTAGAGATGAGGTCTCACCAAGTTGCCCGGGCTGGTCTCGAGCCCCTGGACTCAGGCAATTCTCTTGCCTCCACTTCCCAAAGTGCTGGGATTACAGGCTTGAGCCATTGCACCTGGCCGCATTATTGCTTTGAAAAAAAATAAAGTATTGAAGAACTACAAAAAACACAGAAAAACCCACGGGGTAACGCCATGGTTAAGGAAACTGCCTGTAGGGCCCTGTCACATCCCCTTCCTGTCTTTGCCACACATGACTGCAGACTTGACTTGTTCTGCCGGAGCATCTCGCCGAACTTCCGCCGCACATCCGTGGACCTCTGACCCTCGCCCTGTAGAGAGGAATCTCATTCGCTGCTTCTGGAGCCTGCTTCCCCACATGGCGTCGGTTAGGGTCCACTCTGGCCTATGCGCTGCTCTGGTGAGTCCACGCTGGCTGCTGGAACTGTCGCTGCATGGACATGCGACCTGCTGTCGGGTCAAGGGTGGGGGCCTCCCACTTCTTGCTACGTGAACTGTGCCATGTGTGTTGCCACCACCCGTGCAGGCTCTCAGGGCTTCCTCGCTCCAGGCCTGGAAAGGACGCCGGCACACAGATGGGACTCCAGGGATGGCTTTCTCGGCTTCCTGCGGTTGGCACAGCGCCCCAAGCTCCTGCTGACTAGGTACTGATGTGTGACTTGCCAGGCCACTGCTCTGAGGTGGGGGCAGTCTTGAACTCTGCTGATCTGGCAACGTCTTCCCCAGTCAGCAGACCGGCTCTTCCCTCTCTGACAGGATTCCATGAACATGCATGGCCACAAGTGGCCACGTGTGCTCCACAGCCCCAGCTGTCACCAGCCCCCGTTCTGTAGATGTGCAACACGTGGCCCAGCATCTGCTGAATGCGGACTTTCACCCACTTGTGCTGTTATCTGCTTCCCTGACACCAGGAGGCCAAGTCCCTTTCCACACTTGCCTTCAGAGGCTCATCTTTGTGGAATTATCTGCTCACACAATGCCTGTGTTCAATAGCTTCTTCCTTCTGACTTATGTTATCTGTAGATTACACAGCTCGTGTTGCTTGTTAGATATAGCAACAGCTCAGTCTTGGCTGGGCACGGTGGCTCACACCTGTCATCCCAGCACTCTGGGAGGTGGAGGCGAGGGGATGGCTTGAGCCCAGAGGTTTGAGACCAGCCTGGGTAACTTGGTGAGTCCTCATCTCTACAATAAATCAAAAAAACCAGCCGGGTATGGGGGCGCATGCCTATGGTTCCAGCTACTTGGAAGGCTGAGGCGAAGAATCGCCTGAGCCCAGCAAGTGGAGGCTATGATGGCCGTGAGCGTGCCACTGCACTCTAGCCTGGGTGACAGTGAGACTCTGACTCAAAAAAAAAAAAAAAAAGGCTCAGTCTCAACAGCATCCTGTTCTTTTCTAAAGCGCACCCCTCTCCTGCCTTCTGATGGCTTCAGGGTAGGTTTACATGCTCGATGGCCTCTCCAGTGGAGTGCTGGAGCACCTGCCATGACAGTCTGTTTTATTTTTTTATCTTTGGAGACAGAGTCTGGCTCTGTGGTCCAAGCAGGAGTGCCGTGGCATGAACACGGCTCACTGCCGCCTCCACCACCTGGGCTCATGTGAGCCTCCTGCTTCAGCCTCCAGAGCACTGTAATGACAGGACACCCCAGCACACAGCCCGCAGCCTGCTTTCACCCGTGCGTTATTCCCGGGATGCGCTCTCATGTTTAGGGTTGAATCACGTGCAGGAATCTCAAGGGGAAGGGTTGGAACGATGCCCCCCAGAGCTTCTGCATCACCATCACCAGCCCCGGGTGGTGTCTGTGGACCGTGGGTAGCAGACACTTCAGCTCTGGAATGCAGGAGACTCCAGCAATCTCAGGCCGAGAGCCTGCCGTGCTTTCTGCTCAGGGCTGTGAGGCGCGCCTCTCCTAGTCTGCTTACTGCAGGTGTAACCACGGCCCTCAGGGATGTTGGCTCCACGCAGCAGTGTCCACTGCGTTCACGGACTCCCAGAGACCTGAAGGCCTATCTCCACCGGGCCCTCAGCCTGAACCCAGGGTTCCCAGAGCAGCCCAGTCTCCGTGCCTGCCATCCCCACAAGCAGTGCACCCACACACTCTGGCCTGGTGGCATCCTCGCCTTCCTACGCGCACAGCTGCGCACGTCTGCTTTACTTCACGTTCCCAAGCAGCTGCAGCGGGAGGGCTTCCGGGATCAGACGTCATCGGAAACAGAAGCCCTTGCCCTGCCCCAAGGACCACCACGCTCCTGCGCCAGGACCCTGCAGGGTAGGGACAGCGGGAGCCCACGTGGGAAGGCCGCTGGGGCCAGACCCGGGGTCTTCTGGGGCCAGCGGCTGATGTGTGCATGGCGCGGGAGGAACGGGCTGTGGCCTGAGCCCTGGGGCCAGTGGCAGGGACCTGGGTGGGAAAGACCCACAGGAAAGGGCTGTGTGGCACCAGGG
>NW_007059862.1:64970-112880 GCF_000164805.1 Carlito syrichta
CACCAGACACTAGGGGGGGGCACAGAGGAAGAGGATGAAGCCCCTGGGGCAGGAGAGAGTGGCCAGTCTCAGAGGGTCGGGCAGCCGAGTGCAGGTGGCACTTCCTGCCCTTGTGCTAAGTCCCCTGCAGACCAGGCAGCGCACCCACGCACCAACACACGCAGGGACTGCCAGGAGCGTGTCAGATGGCGTCCTGGGCCAGCTCGGCAGGTCAGAGTGGGCCCCTCAACTGCATTTCTAATGAGCACACAGGGGAGGTTGCTGGGACAAGGACCATGCCCCGAAGAAGCCCACCAGCTGGAGAGATGGGGACAAGCTGCTGGGGATGTGGGCTGTCACCCAGGTCAGCGGAAGCCTTGCCCACTCACCCTCTTCCATAGTCCCCGTGCAGCATGGACATCAGCCCTGACCCTGCCCATTCTCGGTTTCCAGCAGCCACGGCGCTGGGAGCTGGAGCACCTCGTGGGGCCACGTGGAAGATCGTGATAGAGCCAGGTGAGCCTGCTGCTTCTGTGGCTGCCTGCCTGGGAGGAGTGGAGCCTCATGAGGCCAGGCAGGTGAGTGCTGAAGGGGCGAGTTTAATGGAACACGACAGGAACACCACGGGCGGGGAGGGTGGTGACACGACCTGGGTGCAGACGGCACAGGCCCTAGCTCTCCGGACCCTTGGCGGGAAGAAGTCTGAAGCCAGTGTTCCTCGAGGGTCCCCACCCTGGGGGGGTAACACTGATGTGGCCACGTGACAGCGTGTCGTGGCCTGGGCGGGCTGGGAAGGAGCCACCAGCGAGGCAGACAGTCCAGGCGAGCCTCCGGGGAGCCACAGTGACGGCCCACAAGGCACCAGTGACGGCCCACACGTCGGGGCCCTGGAAGCCCTGCTGGGGAGGAAGACGGGAGAACAAGGCCCTGTCCTCAGTGCTGCCTGAGCACCCTGGTACCTGGCGGGACATGGGGACAGTGAAGGTGACACAAACAGACACAAACGAACAAAGACGTAAGCCTGTAACGCTCGAGGGAATGGCAACGTGATGCCTGGCGGCCAGCAGGGCAGGGGGTGGCCCAGCGTCTTGGCACCCGGGAGCCCAGCAGCACAGGAGCCGCGTTTCACCCGAGGGGAGTTTCATGCCGCCCCAAACCTGTCATGGGGACAGAGGTGAGATCCCCCCAGGATGGCCTCTCTGGGGAACAGGGCTTCTGGGCCGAGCATCACACAGGCAGGCAGCCCGCAGATGGAGGGGCTCCTTGGCAGGGGCTGGGAGAGTGGCCAGAGACCAGGGAGCATCCTCTGTGCAGAAGGCCTGGCAGGCGAGTCTCTGGTGCTGCCGGCTGGGCGCTGTCCGTGGCCTCACTGCGTCCGGAGCTGGTAATCTAGAAGGAGGGAGGCATCACGCTTGCTGTGGTCCAGCAGGGAGGCCGGCCTGCAGGCCTCTGGGACCCCACGTGCCCCACTGGCAGGCCACTCACCTCCGTTCTGGGTGATGTAGCGCACCCAGGGCAGGGCCTGGTAGCCACTCTTCTCAATGATCTTCAGGTAGCGCACCTGGGCAGGAGCACAGGCCCTGAGCCTGTGGGCATCAGCACCCTCATCCCCAGGTGCTCCCCCCGTGGGCCCAGGTGGCAGGAAACCATGAGGGAGAGCGGCGGGGCCTGGAGGGGCATGGTGCTTCTAGAGGGCATGGCAAGGGGCTGCCATGTTCTTCCAGGTTGGGGCCCTTCCACGGCCCTGGAGATGGCTTGGCCCAGCAGGCCTCTGGTTTTCTGCAGGCCCCTACTGCCTGCAGGCTTTCGAGGAGGTGCTCGGAAATCAACCCTCATGGGAGGCGACAGCACAGCCTCGACACTGGCCTTGGGGCACATGAGCCTGAGCCCGTGTTAGCGGCCGGCAGGGACCCAACTCCTCAACACCCTGGGGCTGCCGAGCGTTCCCGGGGCTGGCTGGCACCCTCCTCCTTCCCGGCTAGGATGCCGTGTGCCCCTAGAGGCCTGGTCTGCCCATCGCCCTGGGCCCCATGGGCCAGACCTACCTGGATGCCAGAAGTGGTGAAGTAGGGGATCTCGAACCTGACACTGATGGGAGGCTTGCCCTCCTTGTCTTCAGCCTCCACACTAGGCAGGCCAAAATGGGCCCGCATCAGGTACTCCTTGCCACCCTGGAAGCACACGGAGAGCTGGTCAGCCGGCCCGGCCCGGCCAGCGGCCTCCCGAGCCCACCAGGCTGCCAGCCTGTCCCTGATCCCCTCCTGGCAAGGTCAGGGGCTGCCCAGCTCCTGTAACACTCTCCCCACGCCTGACTGAGTAGACAGACTGGCCTGGGGATAGGGAGACACGGGTTGGAGAGTGCGTCATGACAGCAGCGGTGTCACGATGAGGGCCGCCCCAGGACTGGACCAGGGGCCACGTCCCCAGGCCCGAGGTCCCGGCAAACAGCCTGCGTGCCGACCCCAGGACAGTAAGTGAAAGAAAAGACACATCAGAGAGGGGCCCGTGAACAGGGAGAGGAAACACACATAGAGGCTGAGGGCCTGCCAGGCTGGCTTGGGTCCTGCTCCTGGAGGAGGTGTGGCTCTAGCCCCGGGAGTTGGGCAGTGGCCAGAATGGGGGCCAAGAGGCCAGGAAGAATGGGAACCAAGGCCTGGCATAACTGCCACCTCTCCCTGACTCAAGGAGTACCCGGTCTCAAACTAGGAAATGGAGGGAGCAGCTCTGGCCATAGCTTTGATCCCTAGGGCCTCGGGCTGCTCCTCCCCAGAGCTGTGGGCAGAGAGCGGCTCCTGGGTGCCAGAACCCCCAGCACCCAGGCTCTGCCCGTCGCCACCAGGGCCAGCTCTAGAGAGAGGCCTCTGCCTGTAACATGCGCAGAGTAAAGGCTCTGGGAAGTGAGGGGAGAGGAACATGAGGACAGCAACAGCCAAGCAGGCCCACAGGAGGAAACCCGCCTGTCATCAGCATGAGTGACAACAGCAGACCAGAAGCCCAGGTCTCCCTGGAGACCGAGCAAGATGTGGGGCAGCAGCCCCCTGGGCATGGCATGCCCGCACGCCCCTCCTGTGGAGCTGAGGGCTCACATCTCACATCAGCCGGGCAGGGTCCAGGCAGGCTCGGAGATCAGGCCAACTCCAGCTGCAGATGCAGCGAGGAAGGCGGTGCCAGTGGGGACAGGCAGGCCACAAGACAGGGCAGGGCTATGTCATGTGGGGTGGGCTGCAGTACTAGCGCGATCCCACAAGCCACAGGGAAGATGCAACAGTTACAAGTATTCATGCACCAACTAACATGGCAGCAGCTGCTATAAATGAGATGCTACAGACACATGAAGAGAAGCAGAGGCAGCCTGGATGTGAGGCCTGAGAACCAGAGGGGGGCCAGCTCTGTTCGGGCCACGGCCTTCCCCACAGGCACACGTGTGGAATTCCTTGGCCCATATACCACGGAGGCCGTATCAGCTTCTCAAGTACATGCGGGATATTTACAGACACTGACGTTCACTAGTGCACAAAGGACAAGTCGGTAAACTCTACACAGTACCAACAGCTCCTTGACATTTCCTGCCCTCAGGGCACCACATCTACAGGGTAAGGAGAAAGTGTAAAGCAAAAAGGCCCTTCCGCCAGGAAATGAGCAAAACAAACCCTCTCTATTCCATGATCGAAGTTCTAGAAAATAACACGTCGGACATTACATGCCAGAATCTACGGCTGTGTGGCTGAGGCAGAGCTCAGAGAAACACCATGCCTCAGGTACTTGTGCTAGCAAACTTGAACCAAAGATAAGGGGATCACACAGCGCAGAGGAAGAGGCACACGGGACGCACTGGCAGGCCAGGCCCGTGCACAGGGGCCGTTCTAGCTCTCCAACCGGTAACGCGACCACACCACTCTGAGGGAGAGGGAGAGCACTGATGGCATCTTCCAGGCCCCTGAAGGGCTACCCTTCCAGCTTCTTCAGTTCAGGATGTCCCCAGGCCCTCTGGGGTCCAGAAAGATGGAAAACATGGAAACCAGTGACCACCGGAGGTCACCCAGAGCCACACCGTCCCCAGTCCCTACCTAGGCCCTGGCCCATAACACGGCTGGGCAGCCACACCAGCACCGAGAGGCCCGGGTTGTGAGAGGCTGGACTTCCCGGAGCCAGCGCCACTTCCGGAAGCTGCACGGCTTGCTCCTTAAGGCAGCAGGTGCCCTCCAGGAGGTCGACTCTGAGTTTGCCTTGGGGAGGACCCTGGCCAACCAGAACTGGCCTCTCTGTGCCCTCAGTCAAGGGCCCCTGCCATGTGGGCGGGGGGAGTCCAGAACCAGGCCACCACCTCCCCCACAGCACTGGAGACACGAGGGGCCTGTGTGGGTGGCAGGCTGGTCCACCAACAGGGAGAGGCGGCAGCCGAGGAGCCCCACGACCGTCTGGTCCCCAGCTCTCCATCACACTCCCTCCAGCCCGGCCAGAAGGCCCAGGATGGGGGAGACGGCGGGGCCCGGCTTGTCTCAAACCGCCCCCTGAGTGGCACTCACTGGAAAAGACTTGATGGACCACACAATCTCGCTGTTCTCAGGAACCCACTTGACACTGCCCACAGTGGTCTTGAACTTCGGCGAGTCGGCATCGTTGGGCACTGGGATGTGGATCTCCACGTTGTTGGCAGTCGACCGCCGCTTGAACTGGCTTTTGGCCTGCGGGTGAAGCTGCACGTTGAGACGGACCAGTCCCGCCGGGCCTGAGATCCTCGCGCCCCTGCCCACCCTGGTCTCCGCCTTGACTCTCCCAAAGCCTGACTTCAAAGGCTCCGTCTCCGCCTGCTGTCCCCTTGGCCTGTGGGCTCCCACCCCTCCCTCCGGTCCAGGCTCGGCCCGCTGGGTCAACGTCTGTGTTCCCAGGGCCACTGGGGATGGATGGGGCTGCAGAGGGAGGAGCGGGCAGCCACTCTGGGGAGCCCTCCTGGATGCCTGGCGACACGGCGGGGCCCAGGCTGCTTGGCGCCTGAGCCTAGCACAGCAGCTGGAGGGCAGCCACAGGCCGCCCAGACGCCGAGAAGGCCCACCTTGATCATGTACTCGATGCGGCTGTGGGAGTGCTTCTCGATCACGGACTCGATCCATATCAGGGGCTTCACCTGGCAGAGGGCAGAAATGGCGGTCACACCCGCCTGCGTTCCACGGGGGCCACCGCCACCCAGGGCAAGGTACCACATCCCCAGAGGCCAGCGTCAGGCTAGAGCTGAAGCCAAGCCCAGGTCAAGGGCCGCTGTGCAAGTGCAAAGGGGGGCGGGTCTGGGGGCTGCCTGGGGACAGTGGCAGCCATGGGACGGTGTCCCCTCAGCGTGTGGACACCACACCCTCGGTCTCCGTGGAGCTGGGCCAGTGGTGGAGTCTGGGTGTGGGGGGCCGCTGTGCCGGCCCTGGCCTCCTCCCAGGGACTCGAGACACTGAGGGCAGAGGGAGGGCGGCGCTCACGTGGGTGTTGAGGCGGTAGGACATGAGCTCGAACTCGCCGTCGGGGGGGATGAAGGAGATGGTGCGGTCGTTCTCGAAGCGCGACAGCCGCACACACTGGTGGAACTTCACGTCCTCCAGCTCCACGGACTTGCTTTTGCCACCTGTGGGGGGCAGACCTGGCCCTCTGGGTGCCTGGGCAGTGCTGCCACCAGCCGGGCCCAGCCACACACTGGGGGCTCCCAGGTCACGGTGCCAAGGGGGCTGGTTCCAAGACAAGCCCTGCAGTTCCTCACCGCTGGGGCCCTGGTCCTCACCGACTCCCGAGTGGCCGGCCCAGGGCTGCCAAGCACTCAGTGGGTGCGGCCGAGGAGGGAACCCTTAGGTCCCAGTTCCTCTCTCGGTTTCCCACCTGCTGCGGGGCCACATGGACTGGGGGACGCTGCCCTGGTGGGTAAAGGCGTGCCTAGGCCGCTGCACCCCCTCCCGGGGGGGGCTGTGATGGCTGGGGCGCAGGCTGCAGAGCCCTAGGCCGGCCCTGCTCCCGCTCTGCCTGCCCTGAAAGTGCCACCAGCCAGGCCAGGGCTGACCGCCCTGTGGCCTCAGCTCAGGGCCGAGGCGAGGGGAGACGAAGGCCTGCCCTGGCCCTGGCAGCCACGCTCCTGCCGAGACAGCACGGGGCAGGGTGCAAGCTGGCTGTGTGGTGTGGGTGCCAGGGGGCCTGACCTGGAGACGCCTGCTATCCTGGCCGCTGTGCCCAGGGACCACCACAGCTGTCTTGGGCACAGATCCCTCCGGCTGGAGCCCACGCGCCCACGAGGCCCCCCGGCCACGGTTACTCACGGCCTGTGTTGTCGAAGAGGACCTTGTCGTTGAGGCCCAGGCGCAGCTCGGGCATGCCGGACAGGAACACCCGCATCTTGATGGAGCCCACGATCTCGCTGCGCAGCACGTTGCCGTTGGCGCTGACCTGGGGGTGGCGGGGGGGCATGAGGGCAGGCCCCTCCGCACCAGGACTGTCCCGCCCGTGGCCCGACCCTCCTGGCCGCCCCTCCTCACGCTGGCCTCAGCTCCAGGTCCTTCTCCCTCCTCTGCACCCTCTAAGCTGGGTGCCCCGCTGCGGCTCAGGCCTCCCCACGCCTGCCCACACCGGGCTGAGGGTCCCGGTCCCTGCCCCAGCCAGCCTTCACGCTGGGACCCTGTGGACACTGAGGCGGTTCTGTGGGCCCCACCCTCGGGCCACACTGGGCAGTGAAGGGCGCCTGGAACGCCCTGCGAGGGGCTCCTTCTCCTGCCCCCTGCCCTCCCTCCAGGAAGGCCCAGGAAGCCTGCCCTGAGGGGCCATGGGCTTGGTTGGCCCCGGCCAGGACTTCTCAGTCCCTGCTCACCCACCAGCTGGGCTGGACTCTTGCAGACTGGGCCAGACTCATTTCTTGAAGTGTGTCTCTCCTCTTGGCCTTGCAGGGAGGCCGCTGGCCCCTCAAGCCCTCAGGCTTGTGAAAGGAGAGCTGGCTGAGCCCTGACCCCTCCCTGCTTCCCAGGGCTGCCCTCAAGCCCAGAACCCTTGGTCCAAAATAACAGTCGCCCTAGCCCAGTCTCAGGCTGGCACTGACTGAGTGCTTTCTGCGCCCCAGGCCCTGCCACACACAGGTGCTGGGATGCGGCTTGGGGCCACCTGAGGGGCTATACCCACCCTGGAAACCAGAGTGACCCGAAGGCACAACTCAGTCATACCAGCGTGACATCCTGACCTCCCACCAGTCCACATGCGCCAAGAGGTGGCAGCACCTCTCCGTGGGCCTACTTTAGAGATGAGGAGACTGAGGCACAGAGGGGAAGCTACATGGCCAGCGAAGGAAGTGCTGGGGCCACAGCCCTGGCCACCATCCCTCACCGCCATGCTGCACAAGGCCATGTCCACACCAATGAGCGAGCTGAGGGTCACCAAGTTGGACGCCCTGGGACACACCAGTCCCAGTGTGGTGATATGGGTACAGGTTTCCTGCCTGCAGAGAAGTCAGTCCAGGGACTGGAATATCAGTGCCGTGTTCAACAGGAGCATCCAGAAAGCACTGCTGGACGATGGAGGCTGCACCCCGGGCCTGAGGGACACGGAGGGCTGGGGCACTGAGTGTGTGGTAGCTAGATGGGCGTGTGGCTGCCCACGGCCCACAGATCTGGCTCTGCCACCTCGGCCCACCTCCTGTTGTCCCTGGCTCATGCAACTCCGGTCATGCCGGCCTCAGCTGTTCCCGGCCCACAGGTCGCTCCCTGATCCCACTGGCCCGATGGCTGCCTTGTGTCCATCCCTGCTGGTGAGGCTGTGAGGAGCTGCTTAAGGCCGTGTCCAGCACTGGACAGCATCCGTGTGGCAGGCTTGAGGCATGTGGAGCCCATGTGGGGATGTCACCTGCCTAAGTCCCTCCACATGACTGTGATGGTCTGGGTCCCCTGGGTCCCCCTCTCTGGGGTCAGCTGTGACAAATGTGCAAGGCCACATAGCTGGAGAGGGAGGCCTGGGAAGCAGAATGGAAAAGCCCCCTGGCCACGAGGCTACCCTCGGCCTAGGGGAGTGGCCAGGGCAGGCAGCCCTCTCGGTGGGGCGTAACCAGCTCCTAGGGCTGCAGGTGTACTGCCAAGGGTATGGCGGCACCCAGACGATGGGAGCTGGCAGGCGGATGCCAGCGCAGACACCTGCTCTGCAAGCAGACTGAGAAGTGGCTTCTGAGCCTCCGGTGCTGACTGTGGGGTGGGGTTCCTCTGGCAGGGCCTGGGTAGTGCCGTGACTGTCCCAGCTCCCTCGGGGTGTCACGCTCAGTGCTAGAAGCCACTCCCCAGATTCGCTTCTCCACCCAAGGTGCCCATAAGCCAGGCGTCATGTTCTGGGCTGCGCAAACAGTGCAGACCAGGGTCCCCAGCAGGAGGGGAAGTGGCCGGTGAGGGCCTGTCTCCCGCTGCTTGAGAAACAAGCAGCGTGCGGGAAGACTCCCGGGAGGGAGCTCTGCATGCTGCAGCCTTCGACCCAGAGGTCCCGACCCGGCAGGAGTGGCCCCAGCACAGGTCTGAGTCGAGCAGGACACTCACCTCGGCACTGCCCGAGATGGACAGACCCGGCACACCCCGGCAACACACCGTGGCTGGGCCCAAGGGAAAGCAGGCCCAGGCCCGGGGGCAGGTGACGTGCATCCCTTTCCTCTGCCACGCAGCGGCTGGGAAGACGGCAGAAGGCCGGGGTGGCTGCAGGAAGACCCTGGGCCAGGAAGGAACCATCCGCCCTGTAGAGCAGACGGGGCCGGGAAGCCCCTAGCCTGGCTCCTGGGGAAGGGGCTTCATGTCCCCCAGCACCCCGTGCTCTGTTGCGCCCCATGCCCAGGCTGCCCTGTGTTGGCTGCTGTCCTGAGGGTGCAGCAACCCTGGTGGCTCTGTCATTCTTCCACCTGGTCCTCCTCTCCTCCTTCCACGCTGGGTGGGCCCAGCGGCAGACATGCAACACAGAGTGACGTCTACAGCCACGGGTTTTGGCCACAGAAGCAGAACAGCACCCAGAAACCAGAAAGCACGGGCCTCGGCGACGCCCTCAGGAAGGCCAGCCACGGCATCGTCTACATCTCCAGAAGGCTCCAGCAGCAGACATGTGTGGACCTCACCCACGGACCACACTCTGCCTTACAAAGACTCTGAGTTCTAACCACCCCGTCCCAGACTAGCCAAGGGCGGTGCACACTCCAGGCTGATGAGGATGGGGCCTGCACAAAGGCGGTGAACACTGCCCGGTGCTCACGGCCCCCAGGCTAGGGTTGGAATCTGTGGCCGGAATCCAACCAGATCAGGACAGCTAAAACAAAAATGTCGACATGTACCCTATGATTTAAATAAGACCTAGACTCTTCTCACATAATACTAAAAGACTCCAAATTACTCAGCATGTGAAGAACCATGAGAATTTCAACTCACATGTGAAAATACAATCAACAGATATCAAACACCACACAGATGCTGGGGCTGTCTGACAAAGATTTTAAACAGCTATCATGAAAACTGCACCAGAGCTTCTTCTTGGTTGGTAATAAACAAACAAACAAACAAATACAACTGCAAACACACTTGCAACGGATGTTGAAATAGAAAGTCTCAGCAAAGAAACAGACAATATGAAGAATGATCAAATAGAGAAATTTTAGAACTGAAACATAAAATATCCAAAATAACCTTGCTGGACAGACTCAACAGTAGAATGGAGACAGTGCAGGAAAGAGCCAGGGAACTGGTGAGCTTGAAGACAGATCAACAGAAATTAACCAATTTGAACAACAGAGACAAGAAAAGACAGAATCCCTGAGGACACATAGAACAATAACAAGTCTAACATTCACACCACTGGAGTCTAGCAGGAAAAGAAGAAGAGTTAGATTACAAAAACCTGTTTGGGGATGGTGAAAGATATAACCACAGATTCAAGAAGCGGAACACACCCAACAGCAGATACACAGATCTCCATACTTAGCACATTATGATCTAACTGCTGAAAACCAAAGGCAGAGAAAGCTCTGGAAAGCAGCCAGGGATAACACATGGCCCCTGTGGGGATGAGAACTGAGTGACGGTGGGCTTCCCATCTGAAATGTCACGCTGGAAGCAGCACGGCACTCTCAAAAGAAGGCCGCCGACCCAGGTTTCTGCTGTATAGCAAGAGCACCCTTCGGGAAGGGAGGTGAGACATGAAGACATTCTCAGATGAAGGGAAACCAAAGGAGTGTGTAGCCAGCAGACCTGCTCCACAAGAACAGCAGAGAGAACTTTCCAGGTGAAATGGAAATGATACCAGAAATCTAGAAAATCAGGACTGAAGGGAGAGCAACAGAAATGGTAACTATCTGGGTAAATATGGCAGACTATTTCCTCTTGCATTCTTTTTTTTTTTAGTTGGAGTCTCGCTCTGTCGCCCAGACTGCAGTGCAGTGGCCGCTCCCGGCCACCGCAGCCTCGACCTGCTGGGTTCCGGCCTTCCAAGTAGCTGGAACTATAGGCGCGCACTATCACGCCCGGCTAATTTTTTGTTTTATTGTAGAGATGAGGTCTCACCAAGTTGTTCAGGCGGGTCTTGAACCCGCGGACTCAGGCAATCCACTCAACTCAGGCTCCCAAGGTGTGGGATTACAGGCTGAGCCACCAAGCTCGGCTCCTCTTGCATTCTTTACAGTGTGTTTGACAATTGAGGCTGGGTACAGTGGCTCATGCCTGTCACCCCAGCACTTTGAGAGGCCAAAGTGAGAGGATTGCCTGAGCCCATGAGTTTAAGATCAGCCTGGGCAACTTGGCGAGGCCTCGTCTCTACAAGAAATCAAAAAATGGGTAACTCCTTTGGGTCCCCTCCCACTGTGGGAGCTTTTCTGTCCTCTCAATAAATTCTGCTTTGTCAAAAAAAAAAAAGAAAGAAAGAAAAAAAATAGTTGGGCATGGTGGCATGCACCTGTAGTTCCAGCTACTTGGAAGTCTGAGGCAGAAGGATCGCCTGAGCCCCAGCCCCAGCCTGGGTGACAGAGTGAGACTCCAACTCAAAAAAACAAAACAAAACAAAAAATGCCCCCACACAATAGAAAACAAAATTTTAACACTGCCTGGTGGGGTTTTTAATGTTATGTACACATGATATACAGGACAGCACTAGCACAAAGAGGTAAGATATTGATTCCAAGTAGACTGTGAAAAGTTAAGTATGCAGCAACCAACCACACAAAAAAAAACTATACAAAAAGATACAGCCAAAATCACAATAAACAAAAATGGAATACTAAAAATGTTCATATAGCCCACAGAAAGAGAGGAAAAGGAAGGAAAAACAGAGGAGAAAAAAGCAGAGAACAAATAACAAAAACAAATGAACAGTTATGATGAATATAAATGGTCTAAACACATCAATTAGAAGACACAGACTATCAGAATGGAACAAAAATAATCCAATTAAACAGAGGGGACCCCAAAAGATTTTTTTGGAGGGTGGGTTCCTTGTAGTACAGGCTTCCCCCACTAGCTTAGCGTTCTAGGAACTCACTGACATCCATGCACCAGCTAGCGCTGTTGTGAGAGGCTGCATTCGGCTTCAGGGAATGTTTTTAAGAGATTTTTTCAGTGTGTTTGCCAATTTCATGATGCGTGATTGACACAAACAAGCCGCTCACGCTGTGCTGAGCGTTCAGCAGCTTTTGACCAAAGACGGTATGACCCCGTGCCCCATCCACTCTGCTCACCAGATCCTGCCCCAAGCAACTTTGTTTTCTCAGATGAAAAATGTCCTCAAAGGGAAATGTTTTGCTGACGTGGAAAAAAATGAAACAAAAAGGCAGCATAAACACCAAAAGACATCAAAATCAACAAGTTCAAAAACTGTTTTGCATAGTGGAAAAAGAATCTCATAGGTGTACCGCATCAGACGGCGAGAACTTTGAAGGCGACTGAAGTTTGAACATGTAAGAAGAAATACATAATTTGTAATAAATAAATTCCAGGTCTTTTTGGTCCCCCTCAGATGACGTCTTCATTAAACTCACTTCAAGCATGATATAGGTGGGCTGAAAGTAAAAGAGTGGAAAGAAATAAAAGGACAGAGAAACATATACCAGGCAAGGCAAGACGAGATCAGAACACTGGGTGACAATATCAACATCAAAGTATATTTCAGAGCAAAAAAGAAATTTTCAGAATAAAGAGGGATATCACATGATAACAAAAGGGGACACAAGAGGACACAAGAATCCTAGGTGCATTTGTACCAAAGAGCAGAGCTTCAAAGTGTGTGAACCAAAGACATGGGCAACTCGTAATTATAAGTGGAGTGTTTATACTATAAAAAGAAAGGTTTCAAATTGGTATCTTCAGCTTTACTTAAAAACTAGAAAGAGAAGAGCAAATGAATCCAAATCAAAGAGCAGGAAACCACAGAGATGAAAGTAGAAACAATGGAATTGAAACAGAAAAGCTACTGAGAAATCAAAAGCTGATTCTTTGTTTAAAAAAAAAAAATCAATAACATCAACCTTTCAGCCAGGCATGGTGGCTCAGCCTGTAATCCTAGCACTTTGGGAGGCCGAGGCGAGAGGACTACCTGAGCCCGGGGATTCGAGACCAGCCTGGGCAACTTGGTGAGACTTCGCCTCTACAATAAATCACAAAAACTAGCCAGATGTGGTAGTGTGCATCTGTACTTCCAGCTGCTCGGGAGGCTGAGACAGAGAGATCGCTTGAGCCCAGCAGGTTGAGACTGCAGTGGCCATGAGTGTGCCACTGCCCTCCACAGTCTGGGCGACAGAGTGAGACTCTGACTCAAAAAGATAAAAAGTAACCTTTCATAAGACTGACAGAGGAAAAAGAAAGATACAAATAACTAGTATCAAGAACGAAAGAGATGATATCACTATAGACCCTACAGACATTAAAAAGATAATAAAGGGCTGGGTTCAGTGGTTCAGCTTGTAATCCCAGCACTTTGGGAGGTCGAGGCAAGTGGAATGCCTGAGCCTGCAGGTTTGAGACCAGCCTGGGCACCTTGGCAAGACCTTGTCTCTACAATAAATCAAAAAATTAGCTGGGCATGCTAGCACGTGCCTATAGTTCCAGCTACTTGGAAGGCTGAGGGGAAAGGATCGCCAGAGACCAGCAGGTTGATGCTGGGGTGGCCGTGAGTGTGCTACTGCACTCCAGCCTGGGCAACAGAGTTAGACTCCAACTCAAAAAAAAAAAAAAAAAAAAAGATAATAAGGGAATACTATAAAAAACACTATGCATATAAGCTCAACAACTTATACGAAATGGGCCAATTTTTTTTCTTAAACCCACAAACTAACAAAACTCATCCAAGATAAAATAGAAAACCTGAGTAATTCTATCATCATTAAACAAAATGACACTTGTAGTTAATAATATTCTTAAAAAATTTTCCAGGCTCAGATAGTTCCACTGGTGAATTCTAACAAAACCTTAGAGACAAATTAACATCAATTCCATACAATGTCTTCCAGAAAGCGGAAGAGTGGGGAACACTTCCTCATTCATTTAATAAACTCTAGTACCTTTATACCAAACCCGGACAAAAACATTATACAAAAGAAAAAAAAAATTACAGGCCAATATGAATATAAATGAAAACATCCCCAACAAAATATTAGCAAATAAAGTCCACCAATACAAAAAATGAACACAGGTCAAGCATCCCTAATCTGAAAATTCAAAATCTGAAATGCTCCAAAATCAGACACTTTTTGAGCACTGACATAACCCAACAAGTGGAAAATCCCACACCTGAGCTCATGTAATAGGCTGCAGTCAAAATTCAGGTGTATAGTTCAGAGTTTATTCAGCACATCCAAGGGGAAAATAGCATCATCTTCAAGTTATGTGCACACGGTGTACATGAAACATAAATATATTTTGTATTTAGACTCAATTTCCTTCCCCAAGATATCTTATTATGCATACACAAATATTCCAAAATCTGAAATCTAAACATTTCTGGTCCCAAGCTTCACACAAGTGATAATTTATATAAAATACTAATACATCATGGCCAACTGGAGTTTATTCCAGGAATGCAAGGTTGGCTCAATAATTAGACAGCAGTCAGTGGAAATCTACCATACTAACGACCTAAAGAAGAAAACCCATGTGATCATATCAACTGATGCAGGAAATACATTTAACAAAATACAACATTCATGATAAAAAATGTTCAGCAAACTAGCAATGAAAGGGCACTTGCTCAATGTGAGAAAGGACAAACTAGCAATAAAAGGGAACATCCTCAATGTGAAAAAGGACACCTACAATAACCCACAGGACAACCTACTTGATGGTGAGAAACTGAATACCTTCTCTCTAAGATCAGGAACAAGGCAAGAATGACCACTCTCACTTGCATTCAACACTGTACTGGAAGTGTTAGTAAGGTAAGAAGCTAAGAAAGAGAGATAAAAGAATAAAGATCAGAAAGGAAGAAACTGTCTCTATTCACAGCCAACTCATCTCTGTAGAAGTCCCAAGAAATCTAAACAACACTTCTTGAATAAGTGAGTTTATCAAGGTTGCAGGACACCACACCAGTACACAAATATCAGTTGTATTTTTATACCTTAGTGATGCCCAATTGGAAATTGAAGTTTAAAAGTATACAATTTACAACAGCTTCAAAAAATGATATGCTTAGGTATAAATCTAACAATACATGTACAAGGTAAAAACTACAAAACACTGATGAAAGAATCAAAGATGACATATGTATATCATTATGCTCATCAACTGGGAACCTTGATAGAGTAAAAATCTCAATTCTTCCCAAATTGATCTATAGAGTTAACAGAATACCAATTAAAATCCCAGTAGAATTTCTGTAGATATAGACAAGCTGATCCTAAAATTCTACACAAAGGAACTAAAATAGCTAAAATCATTTCAAGAAAGAATGCTGGAAGAATCCCACTATCTGATTTTCAGTTTTACAATAAAACTATAGAAATCAAGACACGGTAGTACTGGAGAAAGAAAAGATACATGTGTACAGATTAATGGAACAGAATAACATCCAAAAATAGATCCACCAAATATGGCCAATTAGTTTCAACAAAAGTGCAAAGCAATTCAAGGAAGAAGGAAAAAAAAAGAATATAAACTTCACATTGTATATGAAATTTAACTCAAAACCGATTGCAGATCTAAATTAAGACTATAAAACTTTTGGAAAAAATGTAGGTCTCTATCACCTTGGGTTTGGCAATGACTTAGGTTTCACAGCACCAAAAGCACAACCAAGAAGAAAAAATCTGATCACTGGATTTCATAAAAATGAAAGCCTTTTCACACTCTTTGAAAGACATTGCTAGGATAATAGAAAGAGAACTAAAGATTGTGAGAAAATATTTGCAAATCACACATCTGACAAAGGACTTATTTCTGGAACATACAAAGAACTGTCAAAGCCCAGCTTTAAGAAAACAAACAACCCAATTTAAAAATGCTCAAAAGACACAGATACTTCTCCAAAGAGGATACTCAGATGACAAAAAGCACAGCAAAGATGTCCAGCATCGTTAGCCACTCGGGAAATGCAAACTAAGACTACGCTGAGATGCTGCCCCACACCCATGGGAAGGGCAGCAGTGAACACCACCCAAGGCTGCAGAGATGCCGGACCTCTCATCCACTGCTGGGGAAAGTGCAAAACGTCATGATCAGCAGGTTCTTATAAAGTTAAACAGACACTTACCGTGTGACCCAGCCATCCCACTCCTGGGAATTTACCCTAGAGAAATGAAAACTTATGTCCACACACAAACCTGGACACAAAACGTGTACAGCAACTCTATTCATAACTGTCCCACACTGGAAAACAACCCAAATGTCCTTCAGTGAGTGAATGGTAAACAAACTGTGGTTCAGAACATAAGGAAAACCTAAATAAACACAAAAGGAACCGAGCTTTCCATACACATGGCAACGGGGATGACTCTCAAAGGCCTCATGCTGAGTGAAAGAAGCCAAGAGGTCAAGCAGGCACGATGCCATTCACACGACAGCCTCGAAACGACAATTATAGTGTCAGACACCATTCATGCGACAACCGTGAAAAGCTGACCACAGTGTCATACAACGCCATTCACAGGACAACTGCAAAAGACAAAACGGCAGTGATGGGGAACAGACTGGTGGTTGCCAGGGCTGGGAACCATGAAAGGGCAGCACAAGGGAGGTGAGGAGCTTCTGCATCCTGGTCATGGTGATGGGGACACAAATCTGAACAAGTGCTTAAATTCATTCTAAAAAGTCGACCTTACTCATAGTTTAAAGAATAAAATTAGGCTGGGTGCAGTGGCTCACACCTGTTTTCTCAGCACTTTGGAAGGTGGAGGTGGGAGGACTGCCAGAGCCCAGGGATTTGAGACCAGCCTGGGCAACTTGGCAAGACCTCATGTCTACAGAAAAGTTAAAAAAAAAAAAACAAACAACTGAATGTGGTGGCATGCACCTGTAGTTCCAGCCTGGGAAGGCTGAGGTGGAAGGATCACCTGAGCCCAGCAGGTCGAGGCTGCGGTGGCCATGAGCGTGCCACTGCACTCCAGCCTGGGGGACAGAGTGAGACTCCAACTCAAAAAAAAGGAAAGAAAATGAATTAAAGAATAAACCAAACATAAAATAAACAGTAAAACGATGCTCAAAAACAAAAAACAAAAACAAGTTGCAGGAGAACCACACCTTGTGAGCACTCCTTTGTGAATCTACAGAATTGAGGCCCAGGAGGCTTGCAATGAATAGCTCTGAGGGGGGCGGTCTTCACTTTCTAACTTTCGTATACTGCTTTTTTTTAAGTGCATGTATTGATTTCCAATCAGAAAAAAGCTAATAAAGGTAAAACAAGCTCACATTTCAGTGAGCGGCCTACAGGCCAGCCATCCCATGGAACCCAGGGCTTTGCAGTTTTAAAAGTTGAAGTGTGCTTACATCTATGGTGGAGAAGATAAAATTCTACGAACAGGAGGAAACAAAGAAGGCCTACCAAGAGGTTGACGGACTCGATGACATCCAAGAACACTTCGTTCTTCCGGTACTTGATGCCCTCGGACCGCCAGGACACGGCATTGGTGACGGTGGCCGGGGGCCGTGGAGCCCCTGTTTCCAGCTTGTGGCCCTCCTGGGTGATGTACCTGTGGGGCCACGCTCACGGTTATGGAGGCGGCACCTGCCCCGGGGCCACAGCTGCCGGCCCCAATGTCCCGGCGGGGTGGGGTCCTGATCTGAAAGCGGCCCCTGGATCCGGCGCTGAGACGGTTGCCTCTGCCCTCACCGGGGCTGCTCAGCGCAAGGTGTCACAGCAGCTCCCAGAGCCACAGACTCTGGTTACAGCAGGTCCAAAGTGCTCGCTGGGGCAAGGAGACAGTGCCGGGGAGGAGCATGGGAAGGGGGTGTCAGCAGCCACATGTCCAGGCTGGGCAGGCACCACAGGTGGCCAGTGGCCAGGTCCCACAGTGGTGAGGGACACAGGTACGGCTCCAGCAAACGTGGAGTGCGTGAACCGGGTGGAGGTCAGGTGCTCCCCACGGGCCAGCCCCAGGAAGGGCTTCGCCCACTCCCAGGATGCGCTGGCCATCATCTGAAGGGCAGGAGCCTCAAGGGGGAGGATCTTGATCGCAGGCTCTTTCGTGACACAGGCAACTCCCCAGCAGATCTGGCGTATCCACATGGAGGAGGAAGACCCCACAACTGGAGGACGCCTGTGTCATGCGGGGTCTGAGTGGGAAGGATCAGAGCCACGAGAGAAACCCTAACCCTGCACACAGCCAGACAGGAGGGCCACGGAGGGCACACACACATACTGGGGCCCACTCACTCCTGCAGGATCTTGCTGTCTGTGGTCTGGGGGTAGCCAAAGTCCATGAGCTCATCCAGCAGCTCGTAGATGATGACGAAGTTGTCCCGGATGCTCTCTTCCTCCAGCTCCTTGAAATACTCTGAGAACACCTGAGGGTGGGACATGGTCGGGTGGGGGGGGTGAGGCCCGAGGCGGCAGCACTGTCTCCGGGATGGGACTGACGGGGTGGGTCCTGAGGCCCGCTCAGAAGCCCCACCAACCCTGTCGCCTTCCTCCCCGCCGGGGCCCCTCCTGAGTGTCCCTTCATTCCGGCTGTATGGTCACCCCTTGCCTCTGGTCGGGGACGACTCGGTGAGGGCCGGGCAGCCTTCGGCCCTGCTGGGCGGCCAGGCTGGAGAGCAGCAGGCGCAGACACACTTCCCTGTCTCACGCAAAGTTCTGGGGCTTGAAAAGGGACCCCCAAGACAAAGGGGCTCCGCAGAGCACACAGTGGAGGGAGACGCCCTGCGCTCCACGAGGAGCTGCCCCACCCACGCCGACTTGCCATCCCAGCCCGCCAGCCCAGGAGAGCCCTCAGGCGCTCAGACACGCATCTCAGACACGCGCCCTCAGACACGCGCGGGGCCTGCCCAGACGCTCGCCGCCAGGCCTGCCCCTGCTCGCCAGCGCTGTTCAGGTTGCTCCAGCGGCACGGAAGCTCTCCTGGTTCCCAAGCCCCTTCCTCACCCCAGCCAGCCTTGGCCCAGTCTCACAGTTCTCTCCCAGAAGTCTGCAGCCCCTTGCTGGCCCCCTTGCCACCCTCAAGCACCTTCTCCACTCAGCACCGGCGGGGCTGCTTTAGACTGAGCCATGTCTTGTCAGTCTTACAGCCTCGGCTGCCTCTCGCCGGATGTGGTCCCTGGTCCTGTTCCGAGAGGCAGCCCCTCCTGCCTTGCTGATCTCAGTCCCACTCTGCCCCAGGCACACTGGGCTCTCTGACTGCACTATGCACACTCCTGCCCCAGGGCCTTTGCCCGTGCTTTGTCTCATCTCTGTGTTATCCTGGGCCTGGTGTGTCAGCTTTCTCCAAGGTGGGCCCTGGTGTCTATGCCCTCAGTGCCCCAAGGGATTGTGAGCCAAGTCTAGTTCTGCCCCTGCTGGTTACCCTACCTCCCTGCCCCATTAGCTGGTCCCCAGAGACCCTTCCACAGCAGCTGGGCCGGCCTGTCCTCCCGGGATCCGGGCATACTCCGCTCTTCGCCCCCTTCTCCTGCTCACACCCCTCTCCTCATCAGGGTGGGGAGCAACAAGGCTCACAGCAGGGTCCGGGGCTCCCTGCTCCCACCCCTAGGGGCCCAGTACAGAGCTGCCTGGGGATGCTGCAACTCTCACCTGGATGGCATGAAATGAGCCCAGACAACCACCAGCCCCGCCCCTGCCCTGTGGCCCTCAAGCAAGACCCACCTGCACCACCTTGTAGAGGAAGGAAAACACCAGCGACACACACGCATTCTTCTTGGATGTGGCAACCACTGCACGGTGGCCACAGTTAAGGAGCCTGAGAGGCCAGGGTCGCCACCCTGCAGATCCTGACCATGGAGGGGCCCTCAACCCACGGGGGCTCAGTGCCTCCCTAGACCACTCCCATGGTCTGCTAGGCCCACGTGTCAGGAGCTCCTGGTGGAGCCAGGCCTAGATGCAGCCGTCGTGTACCCCAGGGACCGCTCCTTGGTAGAGTCAAGGGGTGCAGGTGACTGCTGAGTGGGGACCTGCGTGGGAGAAGGGGCCTTGGCCCAGGAGCGGCTGCAGGACACGGGCCCTGTTTCCCCAGAGCCTGCTTCTCCCCTGCCGAGTCCAGGTCCCAGGCAGGAAGTACCGGGCCCTTTTTTGCTTTGGGAACAGAAGAGCCTGGCCCTGAAGCAGCCTCTGGAGAAGACTGTGTGCTGTTGCACACAGTTCTCGAGAAAAATCCAACACAGGAGATGTGTGCAGCGGTCCCAGCTTGGGCTCTCCCTCCCGTCAGGGCCAGGCCCTGCCTGAGGCTCACGTGTGCTGGGTGCCCCCTGCGTCCCTTGCCCTTGGGGACCTCCAGCCACCAGGAAGGCCGGCCCCTCTGCAGGCCTGTGCACGTGCCCTGACGCCCTTCTCATCACGTCTGCACCACCTGGTTCATGGGCCTGTCCGTGAGCTCCAGGAGGGAGGGCCTCATCCTTGCACAGCACACAGCCCAGGAAGGGACAGAAGCCCAGCCGAAGCAGCGTTGGCCTCCCTCCGCCACCTCGGTAACGTGCCTGCCCCTGGGGCTTTGCAGGAGAGCACCGGATACCTCAGCCCTTCCCAGGTAGGGCTGGCTGGACACTGTCACCCAGCAAGAGAGCCGGGGACCCAGCCGGGGACTGAGGAGTGAACACAGCGCAGAGAGCAGGCAGGGCCACGTGAGGAGGACTGAGGAGGTCCAAGCACAGGCCTGCAGAGGGGCTGGCGGCCCCCAAGGGCAAGAGACACAGGGGCACCCAGCACTCAGGGGTGGCGGCCACATGCGGAGGGTGGGGCCCAGCGGACTCGCGTCCCACAGCTCCCATGGCGCTCAGATCCCAGGCCATGGCCTGGACCCAGGGCAGCTTCCAAGGCAGCCAAACCCTGGGTCACAGGCCACCTTCCAGAAGGAGGGAAGCCTGTAGAAAGGCGTGCCGCAGGGAGCCAGGCAAGGGCCCTGGGGCCAGCACAGCCCACATGGGCAAGCACATGCAGTCACCAGGATGATCTTGCTACAGTGTGGAGCCTGACGGGCAGGGCTGAGTGGGCTGGGGAACCCGCACTTCCAAAGGCTCACAGAGGACGCTCTGGCCAGGGCCGCACCACAGTGGCAAGTCGCAAGTATCTCTGAGGACAGAGGAAGGGACACAGAGCCTGGGCCTGCTGGGTGCAGTGTGCACGAACCGCCAACTGGCCATGCGGTCTTCAGCAAGGCCATGGTCTTGCGAGACCGAGGGGCCGTCTGCCACAAGCCAGGCCCTTCCCACAGGAGCGTGGGCGCCAGTACGTGCCTGGAGCGGGCGGCCAGTCGGACCTCGTGGATGGAAACTGGTGTGGGCAGGTCTCCACACGGCCCAAGGACAGGAGGGCAGGGCTCCGCGGCCCAGGCGGGGCATGAGGAGTCTCCCCTTCTCCAGCTGCCAGCCTCTGTGGTTCAGGCCACCGTTCCTCTACCTGGACGTGGGCCCTGCCTGCTCTCTGCCCTGTGTTCACTCCCGCCCCTGCAGTCTGTTCCCCACTTGGCAGTCAGAGGTCTCCAGAAAACGCAAAACTGCCTGAAGGCCTCTGAAGACGTTGCAGCACACGAGATGAGGGCCCTCAAGGCTGTGACCCTGCTGTGACACTGCTGACCCCTCGAGGGCCCTCAAGGCTGTGACCCTGCACACCCTCTGGGTTCCAGCTGCCCTTGCAGCTTCAGGAAGGAGTTTCTGCCCAGGCCCAGTACCCGCCTGCCCCGTGGCCAGCAAAGCCGGCCTTCCCGGGCTCCCCTGGGATGTCCCCTCCCTTCCAGGGGCCTAGGTCAACCGGGATGCCTGTCATGCCTGCTCCTCACACCCGACCCGTAGGCCGCCGTGCGCTCCCCACCATCTCCTCAGGCGGCTCGGAGCTCCAGGAGGGCAGGCTGCACCTGACACCCCGCTGAGCCCAAGCCAGCCCGCACGGGCACGCCCACGTGGGACCCCAGGGAGCAAGCCGGGCAGAAGGATACAGTACAGGTTGTTGTGCTTGATCCACATGAAGCGGACGCCTCCGTGGGCCAGGATGGGCGACAGCATGCCCTCCTCCTCCTTCTCCATCAGGATGGGCATGAAGTGCTCCACCTCCGACATGTCCACATCGCCGCGGTAGTTCCTACAGATGAGCACCTGCGGAGGAAGGAAGCAGAGGTGCTTCGTTTCGAGTTCCACAACCGGGATACCTGGGTGAGATGCGCCCGCCTGCCTCCCTCCGGGGGACCCCGATCACTGCTCTGGCCACGAAAGGGCAGGACCCCAGGCCATTCTGGGCGCCATCACCCAGGGCGTTCCTCAGGAGCGTGACCCCAAGCGAGTGTCCACAGGCAGGGCAGTTCTCACAGGGTGGCTGGGAGGGCTCAGGGGCAAGGGCCCAGGGCTGACCCGCTCAGAGGTGCTGGGGTGCGCGACGCCCCTCAGGTTCTCGACGCAGGCCTTCCCAGCGCCTTTCCGCGCTCGCCTGTCCTGATCTTTGCCTGCTTTGGGGCGCCCACCTCCTTCCAGGGCTCGTTTTAGTAGGCTCCAGCTGTGGCCTGAAGAGAGGCCTCCTGGTCTCTTTCAGAGCTCAGAGTCAGGATGCACAGCATCGGAACCCCCACCCGCTGCTGACGGGAGCAGAAAACGGGACACCTGCTGGAGAAGTCTGGCAGGTGCTCAATCAGTTAAACCCAGAGTGAGCACATAACCCAGCCGCTCCCCTCCCAGTTATGCACCCAAGAGAAACGACGGCACACATCCCCACCGAGACTCCTACGTGGGCATTCACAGCAGATTTAGTTTAAGCAGCCTGGACTACAGGTGACACGAAGTCCTCCCACAGGTGGACAGAGCAAGGGGAGTGCATGCACACCACAAGGGATGCTCATACGGGGACGCGCTGCAGTCACAGCATGGAGTGACACAGACAGAGGAGGGCCCATCATGTGTCACTGCACTTACAGGGGACCATGGATCATGTGTGAACAGCACACCTGGCTGCCTAGGGACCAGCAGGAAAGCCTGGGGCTGTGAGGGAGCTCTGGGAGACGGAGCGTGTGGCTATGCCTCCTGGGGTCACACGGCCGATCTCTCCAGGCACACACCCAGTATGAGTGCGGCTCGCTCCATATAACATCGTCCCCAAAGGTACGAAGTGGGCAGGGCCCTGCCTGCACAGCCACCACCGGCTTCCAGGCAGCGCCAGCCTCAGATCCCCTCCTTTCACGCACACTTGCCTTTACTCTTTGGGACAGGAGGTGTGTGTGTGTGTGCCTGGATACACGTGTCTGTGCGTGGATGCACACATACATGTGACCCTTCCTTTCCTGGTCTGCCCTTCGTGGCCTGGCAGGCAGCGTGCTGAAGCGACAGCCCTACCCCTGCTGTCGCTCTGACCCCAGGTCCTTCCTCACAGGTTGGGCTGGATCTTCTTCCACAGAAGCCTGGGGTCTTCCCTGCAGAAGCTGCACCTCCAGCCTCTCCAACTGAGAACACAGCCAAGCCCGTTCACAGTGCACAGGACCCACACGGCCCAGCTCCTCACGGCTCCAGCGTCTCAGTCAGCCTGGTCTCAGCCTCTGCGCCCAAACCAGTCCTGCCTTGGGACCTCTGCTCGTGCAGCTCCTGGCCCAGATGCCCGCCCAGCTCTTCTGATTCTCCGGCCTTGGCAAGACAGCACCTCCTCCCATTTGTGCGGAGCTGTGGGTGAGGGGAAAGGGCTGGACACACCACGCCTCCCAGGCAGATGCTGAGCAGGAATGCACAGAGGTCACCGGGGAACGCTGGGCTCGTGGGGCCTCTGGACAACACATTTGGGGGTTGCTGCCCACCGCCCCCATGAAAGTCCACAGAAAGAGGGCATCGAGGGAAGCCCGCCTGGGCCTAGGCCCACACAGCTCATGGCCACAGGGAGGGCAGAGGAAGAGCCAGCAGATGAGGAGAGACAGAGACACTGGGCCCTGGAAGCTAGGGCAGTGTTGGACAGGAGGTGGCTGGACAGGTGGTGGGGAACCAGAGGCAGACACACCTGGTCATGGGCTCTCAATACCATCACCTCCCTCCTGACCAGCTGCTTGGGAGGCGTTCTGGAAACACAGGGCTGTGGGTGGGAACGAGGGGTTCACGGCTGAGGAGGAAGGAGGGCGCCTATGGTCTCACAGGCAGGTCTGGTCCCAGCTCCCACAGCGGCCACCTCCATTCTGAGCTCACGCGGCCCCTTACCTCTCCTGCCAGACACCTTCCTCCAGGTCCAGCACTACCCAGGGCTTTCAGTCTGCTAGCCCTCGCACCCACAGGGACGCCGCCTGTCACATGGTCACTCCTGCAGGGACCCTTTTGTGGCCACCCCCCCCACCGCCCACTGGCCGGCCAAAGGCAAGGTCAAGCAACTGAACTGTCCTGCCTGCCCTTGCGGTGCCAGACCCAGCTTCTGGTACCACCGCTGCCTCCAGCGATCTCAGCTAAAGAGAGCAGCCTGTGTGGATAAGGACTGTGGACTGTTGGGAGCATGGGGGCCCGATGGCCCCGCAAAGCCTCTGCTGGTCAGTGAGGGAAGGGGGCCTGGAGGGAAGAAGGTGTGTGCCCAAGGCTGTGTGCTGAGCAGCAGAGCTGGGTCTTGAGCTTGGTCAGCACCAAGGGACGCCCTCAGACGGGGAAGGGAGGGGTGTGTACATTCCTGTGAAATGTTTGTTGAAGAATGGACAAGCCAGTACAGGCACCACTGGCACCTTGGGGAGGTGGAAGCCAGAGTCCTGCTATGCGGGTCACACGCCCACCAGGCCCCAGTGAGCCTCTGAGAGGCTGGGCAAGAGAGCCCGGCACAGGCTCAGCCTGCTGACACTGGACAGAACCTGGCAGGCTCCTCTCAGGGACTGGGACTGGGCGGGAGGGCGGCTGCCCCTCACTTTTCATGTCCCTGGTCGATTGTTCCACCCCATCTGGACCAATACCCATGTCTGCTCCTCTGCTGGCCACTGCTGGGCTCTTTTGCATTACTGGGTGGTTCCTGTTGCCTCCACACGCAAGAGGCCACAGTCAGCAACCTCCAACCAGGGTGGGCGTGGATGGTCCCCCTTGACGTTCTCAGACACCCTAGGAAGGACGTCTGGGTGTGCCTCCAGTAGACGTGCGGCCCCCCTGAGGTTCCCCCTCTCACCACCAGCAGAGGTGGACTGCCCCTGCTCCACCTGCCTGAGCTCCAGGATGGCTGAGCAAGTTGCCCTGCTGCAGCATCCTGTCTGGCCCTGAGAAGGGGTTCTGCACACACCAGCCGAACCGACCACACAGGACGGCCGTCCTAGACCTGCCGCTTCTGTGAGCAGCAGGATCTTGGGCAAGCTGCTTCCCTTCTCCATGCCTCAGGGTCTCCCTGTGTCGAACGGGCTCTAGCCACTCCCTCGCATGACCCTTGAAACTCAATGTCCCAATGGACCTTGAGCAATTGCTACGGGGAGAAAGTGCAGAGTAAACAGGAGCTGCTGCACCAGGACGGCGGGACTGGCCCAAGGGCGCCCTATGCCAGCCAAGCCGGAACCCCTGGCCCAGGGTTGCAGCCGCGGGCGCCCAGCCCGACTCCCAGGCCGCCTGCTGAGAGAGAGAAAGGGGCGGGGCTGTCGCCCACCGCATCACCTAGGGCAGGGCGGGGCGTGTAGACAGAGACCCCCGCCGGGCTATCCAGCGACAGGGCGGGGCGAGCAGACGGAGACTCCAGCCCGGCACCCCAGCGACGGGGGGAGGCGAGCAGAGGGAGACCCCCGCCCGGCGACTCGGACAGGGCGAAGCGAGCAGAGGGAGACTCCGGCCCTGCGACCCAGCGACTGGGCGGGGCGAGCAGAGGGAGACCCCCACCCGGCGACTCAGAGACAGGGCGGGGCGAGCAGACGGAGACCCCCACCCGGCGACCCAGCGACGGGGCGGGGCTCTCAGGTGAGGCCTAACACCAGGGTGGGGCACCGGGCCGGTTACCTAGCAACAGGGTGGATCCCTTGGGGAAAGGCCCCGCCAGCTGCCTGGCAACGGAGAGGGTGGTAGCCCGCAGTACCTTGCCCTTCAGGTCCAGCACGTAGACGGCGCTGGCGGACATGGCGGCTGCGGGAGGCTTCGGCGGCTGCCGAGGGCGGCGACGGCGACGGCGGGGGCGAAGACCGCGGGGACAGCCGGGCGTGGACCAAGGCCGGCACGCCCCGCGACGGCTCGCCTCCACTTCCGGCTCGAGGAGTCGCGCGCGGACCGTTATGTCCGGTGAAGGCGGCGCAGCTTGCCACGCGCAGGCGCGGGTCGGCACTTGCGCAGGCGCACTACGTCTTACGCGCTCGCCTCGCCTCGAGCATCCCGGAAGTCAGGCCCCGGGGGGCGGAGCCGGCTGGACCAGGGCGCCCTCTGGCTGCCGGGCGGGGCGAAGGGCCCGGGCGGCTGGTAACCCCCTCAGGTGGGGCCAGCTGGGCGCGAGGGCCTGGCAGGGCCCAGCCCAGCCGGCCGACCCCGCAGACGGCTGCCCGTGGAGACGCGCCGGGCGGGGAGGGGCGCGGTGGCGGCCACCGGACGAATGTCAGGAGCTCCTCTGCGCGGCGGCCATCACCTACCTGGTCGAGCGGGCTTGCATGGCCGGGATGCGCTCGCGAAAGCCGCGCCACCCAGCAGACCTTTTACCTGCAGTTGGTGGCCTCGTGGGTGGCGCAGACGGCTAATGCAGCAGCGGAACCGCGTCTGGTTGGCATTTGACACTCGGGTTGTGCAGAAAGGCTGCCTTCTGTCCCAACGGCCCCAGGCCTGCGGTGTCAAGGCCGTCCCAGGCTGCCTGCGGCTCCAGTAGCAGTTGTCTCCCCTAGGGCCTGGAGCCGTGGCTTTTGCCACTCTGTGGTGGCGTGTCCTTAACTCGGGATGGAGACGTAAGTAGGAGAAAACCAAGGAGAAAACTGGACTATCTGAAGACGACCGAGTGACTCCCGGACTGGAACATCCTTGCACAAAGCAGAGAAGCAGCCAAGAGGAGCTTTTGGGTGCTCGTCGCTGGGCGAATAAGCTCTAGAAGGGGTCTGAGGAGCCGTCGGGGCTGTGATTGCTGCTAGGGGATAGCGCCGGGGACTGTCAGCAAGAGCTAGGGACAGATGTGGTGTAGGAAACCCTGTTGTTCCCAGCCCTGTGTTTTGCCTAACTTACTGTGTTGTGGTTCTGTTTAGAGAACGGGGTCTTGCTCTGCCCCCAGGCTGGAGTGCACTCATAGCTCTCTGCAGCCTCCAACTCCTGGGCTCAAGGGATCCTCCCACCTCAGCTCACCCAGTAGGTGGGACTACAGGTGCCACCACGCCGCACTAATTTTTGTATTTTTTGTAGATGGAGTCTCACTGTGTCGCCCAGCCTGGCCTCCGACTCCTGCCAATGTATTGTTTTACAAACACATTTTCTGAAAGCACAAAACTACACGTTTGCTGAAGAAAAACAGAGGAAATGTCAAAAAGCATAAGACAAAAAGTGGAACCACCTGAGAAAGGCCACCCTCTCATTTTGGAATGTTTCCTTTCTGGGCCTGCTCTTGGCATTTGGTGGAGATGTTTAAAATCAGTATTGAGGGAGCGGGAGGAGACCGGGTAAGTCCTTGGAGGAAACAGTCTCAAGTCACAGTCACAGCAAGCACACACATGCACAGACAGTCCTCGTGATTTCCCTCTTCTCCATAGGTAGGGGTAATTTGGATCACAGCTGAATTTCAACCTTGGCACTTATACTTCATAAATGTGACCGCTGCAGTACCTCAGAAAAGGCCACACCTACGGGGGTAGACCAGAGTTCCTGAACTTAGCTTCATATTAGTGTCATCTGGGGAGCTCTGCAAAACCCCAGTAGCCAAGTCCCACCCTAGACCAGTTAGAGTCGCTGGACCTGGGCCTCAGGCTTCAGGGGCTTACTGTGCATGTCTTGAGATGGGGTCTTGCTCTGCTGCCTAGGCTGATCTCTACCTCCTGGGCCCAAACAGTCCTCCCGCCCTGGCCTTCTGAGCAGCTTCACACCACATTCATCTGAGCCGCTGTGCCTGTCTTCTGTCCGCTGTGGTTCTTCACGTTCCTGGGAGATTCTAGCGTACAGCAGAGTTTGAGAACAACTGTGTAGCCTGCAACAGTGACGGCCCCCAGTACACCGCTTTCTGGCGTTCGGGCCTTCGTGCGGTTCCCTCCCAGGCTCTGGGCTGGGATTGCGGGACCTGCTTTGGCCAAGGAAACAGCCCATGTGGAGAGACACTGAAGGGCGAGATGCCATCTTGGCTTGGGCCAGTGCAGCTGAGTGAATGAAACGCGACACGGAGCGGAGCTGTCCAGCCGCACATGGCCAGCCCTCTGAACTGTGAGAGAGAATACATCTGTTCTAAGCCATGACATTTTGGAGGGGCTTGTCACGCAGGGATAGAGAAATAACTATCTTTCCACTGCCCTGACAAGAGCTTTTCACACAATGCACAGCCTGTAGGCGTGTATTGCAGCTAGGACTATAGGCGCCAGACCTAGTCTTTTGATTTGGGGCAGAGACGAGGTCGAGATCTCACTATGTTGCCCAGGCTGGTCTCAAACTCCTGCCAGGGTGACCCTAGCTGCCAGCTCATGGACGAAAGAGGCCTGAAGGCCTGAACATATCTCCCTCCACTGTAGAGGGAGCCACGCTAACAAGAGTCCATCATCTCCCCAGGTCCAAGCCCCAAGGGAAACATGAGCCATCTCGGTTTCTCCAGGCTGAGGGGCCACGTGTGGTGTGCATATTCTCTTGTGTGATAAATACAAGAGGCATTTCAGTGACAAAGAGCCGACACTGAGACTCAGATTTAACAACTGGTTTTCCTTTATTCTGTAGTTTACACAGGACAACCCCAAACCCCACACCTGGTCCTTCCCTTGTGCCTGTCACTTTTCCGGTGTCTATGTCCACAAAGATGATCTCTCCCAACAGCATTTGCAGCTTGACCCTTATCTGGGACACATGGGCCCTTGAGAGCCTGGCCCCAGCACTGGTAACCTGGACTTCCCAGGTGAAGCACCCCTGCAGGTATGTGCTGGGCTCCTGCCGCTTGTGAGGTGTGACATGTCAATTCAATGAATACAAGGCTGTCTGGAGCCCAGGCGGAGGGCTGAGGGGCAGGTGTGTCCAGATCCCAGCACAAGAACGCTGTGGTGGACCAGCAATGCCTGCCATGGCAATGCCATCATGAGTGTCTGCAAGGGGACCTGGGGAACAGGCTCAGAAAGGGACAGAGCGTGCATCCCATCGCTGCCCTGGTGGTGGTGCTCACACAGGCTGCATTGTCCCTGGACCTGGGCAACATGAGCCCCGAGCGGGAGGGGCAGCCCCGTGGAGCCTGTAGGGTCTGCACATCACAGGCTGTGCTGGCATTAGCTCCTGACCCTCTGGGGCCCATCCCATTCAACGAAGACAACTGGCCAGGCTCAGAGGGCGAGACACAACTCCCTGCACCGCGTTCGCATGGCCTGCACACAGAAACAGCCTTGGCCTCTGGGTGAACCTTCCCCTCCCGACCAGCAGGTGTGTCTCCTACATGCTACTAGGACACTTACATCAAATAGGCTGGTCAGTTTAATCAAATTCCAGAAAGGGTCCACAGCTTTGGGAAGCATGGCCACGGCACGACACATGAGGGCATGCAGAGCAACAGTTATATAAACCCCCCAGGACCTTCCACTGCCCCTCGTGGCTCCAGGCGAAGGGCCAAGGCTACTTGGTCCAGCTGACTTTGGGAATGTCGTAATGCTCTGTGAGTGTGTCCAGGTGTCTGTTGAAGTCCTGGCAGGGGGGAAGAAAGCCCACGTCAGCAGGATCACGCGTGCATGGGGCATGCACAGCCCCGCCCAGTCCCCCAGCGTCCTTTCTCCCCTTCTCTCACGCCCACCCCACCAGGTCCTGCACACGCCGAGCCCCAGGCTCTCCTTTGGACGTCCTGGACAGGTGTGGTTTCGCATGGATAGACACTCCTCCCAGCCTACTCAGCGGCCCCCCCTCTAGACTGCCGGCCTCCGGCACGGGGACCTACCTCCACCCTCTGCTTGTGAGTCTTGGAAGCTTTCGTCAGGATCCTCTCCATCTGCTGCAGGGAGAAGAGACGTAGAGATGAGTCATGTGCTCACGCAGCCCAGGCCAGAGGTGGGAACCCACCCAGCTCTCTCATATCCAGAGTGCTGCGCCCACCCCCACGCATGCAGGCTGCTGGACAGAGCAGGCCAGATGTCCTTTGGCTCCAGGCATGTGAGTGGCAGAAGTGAAGCGGCCTCAACTGAGCACAGACTATGGCTTGCTCTGCTGGGCCGCATGTATGCTCCTGCCCTGGAGCCAGCCGACAACAGCCACAGCGTGCAGGAACGCCTGTCCCAGCCAGGGCTTGAAGGGGGAGGAGGAGACGTGGGGGCAGCAGGGGGCCTGTTGCAGCGAGAGCTCACGGGACAGCACCCTCTAGACATCAGGGCACAAGACTCAGTCACTTTCTCCACAGTGCGTCTGGGTCCCGCCTCCGCACCACAACCTGCTGCAACCCTGGTTCCAGACACTCACAGTGCCCGGCGGGGTGGGCTGCTGTAAGAGGGATGGCCGGGCCATGCCAACTCTGCGCTTTCCAGCTGGGTGGCCATGGCGGACTCCTTGGTGCCCATGACTGGCTGCCCATGGTTCCCCCACAGCCCCCGCTGCACTGTCGAAGCTGGCCTGGACCCCACCAACAGATGCAGAGCTGGTTCTGGGCCAAAGCAGGAGCCCAGCAGCCTTTGCTCTGCGTCCTTGGAAGTTGGCACCATGCAGGAGAGAGGCCCTGGAGGACAGACGATACATGAAAAGAGGCCATGGAAGCAGCACTGAGGCTCTAAGCGTGGGATCCTGGTTGTTCCAGCCCAGCTCCACCAGACGCACCAGCCTTCCCTCCACATGCAGACTCCTCCATGTGAATTTCTCGCCAGCACTCATCTCCTTCTCTAAAGCCCAAGAGGCCTGCTGCACCCACAGGCCTCCTGCTCCAGTGAATGGCACCTTGCCGTCCAGGGGCTGCCCTTGACCCCTCCCCGCCCTTCCAGCTACACAAGTCCAGCAGCTGAGCTTGCCACTCGCCTGGAAACTCGGCCCTGGCCTGCCACCCTCCAGTGCGCCACCGTCACAGGCCTCCTCCGAGCCGCCCTTCCCAGTCACCGGTTGCAGTGTCTCTCACCCTGGCTGACTATGCCCTTGGGGCCACACGGGACAGCTGTGTACTCACCTGCAGAACCACAATGCCAGGGAGATTTCAGCCCTACTGTACATGCAACGGAACCCACTTGCCCAGCAGCACCACTAACGAGTGGTGAAGACCATGGAACCCGAGTCTGTCTTGCCAGAGCTAGCACACCACGTGTCTTCTGTATGTCTGCATTAGGCCAGCGAGTAATGACCTGCCTTCTCCAACGTCAGTGTGCAGAATCACCTAGACCAGGGTCAGGGCTTCTCTGCCTCACTGTTCTTTGCTGTGGGGTCTGTCCTGTGCACCGTGGGTTGTGCAGTGGCTTCCCTGGCCTCCATCCCCTCACCCAGCTGTCAGCCAAAAATGCCTGCACACTGCCACGTGTTGGAGGGGGAGTTGCCCCGGGGTAAGAACTGCTGACCTAGACTGATTATCCCTCTCTCCAGCATATGGGCCAAGCTTACCGATCTCATTCCTACCTCTTCTGTCCCCCATTGCCCAAATTTATTTTTTTATTATTTTTTTAAATAATTTTTTAAAATTTTAATCCTATTCAAAATAAGACTAATATGATCCCCCCCAAATTACAAAGAAATTCTATCAAAATGTTGACCAAAGAAGCCAGACCACTGCTCACTGTCACTGACTGCTCCAGGGGGCAGAGCACAAGTGCCATCTATGAGGAAGGGAGATGGGCAGAGTCCCAGCTCCCTAACTTGTGCACTGAGGGAGGCTAAAAGCCCTTCGGCCTCCCTGGGGTTTTGCGTCCTCACATACAGAATTGGGGAAGCAAGGTTAGATGGCTTTTAAGAAATTCTTCAACTAAAACAATTCAAATCATCTTGAGATCCCATCTTTGAGCAGACAGGGTGGCAGAAGAAATGGATTAAAAACCAGCTGGATAAAGTATTTCTCACCTTTTGATACCATCACTCAGAACTCAGTTCTACACTATAGTTTAAGGAAATCTTCACCCAGCCGTTAAAGAGTATGTGGTATGCAAGTGAGGCATCTGACAATGAAATGTTTGCTCAAGACATAAAAAGGCCATGCCAAGTTTGGGTGGAAAAACAGTGCACCTGCATGTTACTGCACCAGCAGTCAGGATTTTCTACCTCTGAAACTTAGGCGTCACCAGTCTAGTTGGGAAAAATGCTGAGAAAGACGCACATTCAAGCCACTCCACAGCGCTCCAACGGGTGCACACCTATTATTCTATTTGCTGAACGGATGAACAGGTGCTCGGGAGGCAACTTTAATGAAACTGGTTCTACTAAGAAAGGATGCGGAGAGTGAAATGATCCAAAAGGAGCAATGGCTTCTCATTTTCTGTCCCCTAAAGAGAATACAAATACCATTTCTTCTGGAAGCCACCACACTGGCTTCATTTTCAAAATGCATCACTTTATTTTCTTTGCAAGACAGTCACATATTAAGCACGTGACAGTCGCTTGGTTTCTTCGAGCTGCCCTGGGGCTTATGGCCAGAAGTCCTGAGGTTTCAAATATTAAAGCTTTCTCCACAGCCACAAGTTCCTTTGATGTTTGGGCTACTGAACACAAATTCACTGGATAATTTGTCTTCAACATAGTCCATTTCCGTTCCTAAAAGTGTTAGCTGTGCTTTCTTTCCGATGAACACTCTGACTCCATCTTGAACAACTTCTTCATCAGAATCTCCTTTGGTCTTTGTACATTCCAGAGCACAAGAAAGGCCATTACAGCCCCTGGTTCGGACACGACTTTGACACCTACGTGCTCAGGCTTATCTTTAAGAAGTTGTTTTGTTGTGTTCACTGCTGAAGGTGTCAGGGTGAGGGCGGCCCGGGGGGCTGCAGCTTCCTCTTGATCACAGCCCGGATGGTTGCCCGGATGAGGGAGGCCGACATGTTCACCGTGCCGGCGCCCCCGGGCCGGAGCTCGGAGACCTCAGCCTCTCTCCATGGACACGGCGGGCGCCGCCCAAATTTATTAAGTGGTTAATATAAAGATTTAGTGTTTTGGAGCCTTAAAATACAACATGTTTGGATCTGCCAAACGTGGTAAAGACTTCGAGCAGTGAGCACATTGACTACCAAATGCTCCTGAATTACTTCAGCCAGAGTTCTCAGCTCTCTTAGGAGAAAGCACCATCCTGACTCCTACAGAGGAGGAAACTGAGGCATGGAAAGAAAAGTCACTGGCCTAGTGTCTGAGGACTGAACTTGGACCTTTTTCTTCTCTTGCCAAATTCCTAACTAAGGGGGCTGGGGTGCCACTCCCTACAAAGCATAAAGTCTCCTCAGGAGGGTTTTTATTAGCCCTGCACAAGGTGGCAGCCTCTCCAACCTGACGGGCACAACATCACACAACACATAAAGAAATCCAGAAAAGCCCTGCAAAGCTGTCTATTGTGGGGAAATAGTTACATCGGCAGAGAACCTCCATTCACAGCCAGATCTTTCCCCTTCCAGGTCTTGCCCGTTCAGGAGGGATTATCTGAGAGTCTGACACCTTTAAAGTCAGGGGCTGCCTTGGAGGAGGCTTCATCTACAAATCAAGAATCTTGGCTTTCTCAAGTTCCCTTATCAACTTCCATTACTGACCTCAAATCTCCTTAGACAGAGGCTCACTCCCGCCACCCACTACCAATCAGAACATCTTTGAATCCACCTAAGACCTGCAAGCTCCCCGCAGATGTCCCACCTTCCGGGGCCAAAGTCAACCTCAATATTGATTTGCGTTTTGCCTGTAACTTCTGTCTCCCTAAAAATGTACAAAGCCAGCCGGGCTCGGTGGCTCAGCCTGTAATCCCGCGCCTTTGGGAGGCTGAGGTGAGTGGACTGCCTGAGCCCGCGGGTTCGAGACCCGCCTGGGCAGGCGAGACCTCATCTCTACAATAAATCAAAAAATTAGCCGGGCGTGGTAGCGCGTGCCTGTAATTCTGGCTACTCGGAAGGCTGAGGCGGAAGGATCGCCGGAGCCCAGTGGGTCGAGGCAGCAGTGACCGGGAGCGGCCACTACACTCCAGTCTGGGCGACAGAGTGAGACTCCGACTCAAAAAAAAAAATGTACAAAGCCAAGCTGCAATTCAACCACATAGGGCACATCTTCTCAGGCCCTGGACACTCAAACGTAGCTCAGAATAAACCTTTTGAATACAGAGTCTGTCATATTTCCGCTAACACGTTGTAGGGCGGATGGATGAGCCCCATCCTCAGCTCTGGTCTCCCCTTCTGGGATTCTATCCGGGGCTCCAGTTCTGGCCTCGTTTTCTGGGATTCCTCCCAATCCGGGCTCCAGCTCCGGCCTCCTTTCCTGGGATCCCGCCCTGGCTGCAGTTCTGGCCTCCCTTTCTGGGATTCCTCCCCAGTCCGGGCTCCAGCTCCGGCCTCCTTTCCTGGGATCCCGCCCTGGCTGCAGTTCTGGCCTCCCTTTCTGGGATTCCTCCCCAGTCCGGGCTCCAGCTCCGGCCTCCTTCCCGCGGGCCTGCGGGTCTTGGTCCTCGGAGCCTGGGCCGGGCTCCTCCCCTCCCGCCCCCTCAGCCCCTTCCCCGAAACAGGTTCCCCGGCCGGTCGCCCCGCCCGGGCCTCACCCGCTTCTCCTGCATCTTCTCGAAGGCCGCCTGGGCCGGCGTCCGCTTGTCCAGGCCGCGCCGCTTCTCCTCCTCGTTCTTCTTGCTGGTCCCCATCGCCTCCAGCAGCTTCGCCTTGTCTTTGTCCTTTTTCTTCTTCCTGAAGGAGGGACGAGGAGGGGCGCGTGAACGCGGGACAGAGGGCCAGGGCCCTGGGGAAGGCCCCAAGGGACAAGGCAGAGCTCCGCGGGCCCCCGGCCTCACCGTTTGGCTACGCTCAGTTCTGCGACGCCCTTTAGCTTCAGGGCTCCCTTCTGGACCTGCTCGTAGGCCTCCATGGCGCCCGACTGTCGTCCGGTACGTATCTGCCACACTTCCTGTTGGCGAACGCCATTTCCGCCCCAGCTCCCGCCTTACTCCTTCTTTATTGGCCCAGATGTGGGCTACGCATGCGCCTTAGGCATCCGCACCTGGGCGGCACTTCTGGGTTGAAGAGCGAGGCGAATCTGCGGGCTTCGTAGCAAGGCTTCTGCCACACTTCCTGTTTTGATGCCTACTTCCGGTTCCTTTCCCTTCGGGCCGGCGTCGAAAGCCCAACCTCTTTTTTTCTTTCTTTTTTTTTGAGTTGAAGTCTCACTCTGTCACCCAGACTGCAGTGCAGCAGCCGCTCCCGGCCACCGCAGCCTCGACCCGCTGGGCTCCGGCGATCCTTCCGCCTCAGCCTTCCGAGTAGCTGGAACTACAGGCGCGCGCTACCACGCCCGGCTCATTTTTGATTGATTGTGGAGACGAGGTCTCGCCAAGTTGTCCGGGTGGGTCTCGAACTCTCAGGCCCAGGCGATCCACTCGCCTCGGTCTCCCGAAGTGCTGGGATTACAGGCTGAGCCACCGAGCCCGGCCGAAAACCCAGCCTCTATAGAGTGTTGTGTGAGCCTTTGGGTCCCTTTGTTGCCCTGTTTTGGGCTTTTAATGAATAACTAGCCCTAATTTTGTAAAATGAGCCAGAACTTACTGGTTTTTCAGCTTTAATTAAATGACAACGTTCTGTTACATAGGTCGGTGTTTTGTTAAAAAAGTTAAAACATTTTGTTGAAAGCCGGCTCGGTGGCTCAGCCTGTCATCCCACGCCTTTGGGAGGCTGAGGTGAGTGAATTGCCTGAGCCCGAGGGTTCGAGACTCGCCTGGGCAGCGAGACCTCGTCGCTACAATAAATCAAAAAATCAGCCGGGCATGGTAGCGCGTGCCTGTAATTCCGGCTACCTGAAAGGCTGAGGCGGAAGGATCGCCGGAGCCCAGCAGGTCGAGGCTGCGGTGGCTGGAAGCGGCCACTGCACTCCAGTCTGGGCGACAGAGTGAGACTTCAACTCAAAAAAAACACAAAAAACATTTTATTGAGACATAATTTATATATAGTGAAATGCACCATTTCCTTTTTTTGTTAATTTATTTGACAAATACAAATCTTATATTGTACACCATAACATTTTGAAATATGCATGCACTGTGGGATGGCTAACGTACTTATTTTTTATGGTGAGAACACTTAACATCTACTCTTAGCAATGTTCAAGAGTATAATGCATTGTTGTTAGGTCAAAGGACTCCATGGGACCTCCAAGAATGTTAGGTTAAAAAATATCTCCCAGCTGGGCACGGTGGCTCACATCTGTCATCCCAGCACTTTGGGAGGCCAAGGCGAGAGTATTGCCTGAGCCCAGGGATTGGAGACCAGCCTGGGCCACTTGGTGAGACCTCGTCTCTACAATTAATCAAAAAATTAGCCGGGCATGGTAGTGCACGCCTGTAGTTCCAGCTACTTGGAAGGCTGAGACGGAGGATCGCCTGAGCCCAGCAGGCCGAGGCTGCGGCGGCTGTGAGCAGGCCCCTGCACTCCAGCCTGCCGACAGTGAGACGCCGACTAAAAAAAAATTAAAAATGAAAATTAATTTAAAAAGTCCCCTTTGATGGCAGGTCATTACGGTGGTTGGGTGGAGGTCTGTTCCACATCATCACAGAGGGACAGGTACATGCAGGTACTGACGTCAGGTGATGGACGACAGGCAGATGGGTGGGCCAGTTGCATGACTGCTGTCACGGTGGTGGGTTCTGTGTGTGTCATGAAGGGCTGATTAAGGTTAACCTATTTACAAAACAAGCTGGGGAGGGAGTTGTAAAGCATTTATCAATCAATAGCTACCTCTGAGAAGTCGGTCCTGTCCTTGGCTAGTAGATTAGCAGGTAAATTAAAGTGAGCTGCTAGAAAACTATGACAAAGTTAGACAATGTTAAAATGGCTGCTCATTGGCTATACTGACTCCATGTTATGTCCTTCCCCTTGTTATTAACTGAAAGGACAGACCGAGAGCGGGAAGCCATTTTTCATCTTGTTCTTAAACCCTGACACAAAGATGAGAAAGTAGAAGCTATGCTTTTGGAGAAATGCACACTTTAAATAAAATTAACTTTGTCCACTTTGTCTTTTCAGAAATTGACTTCCTGGTGCCAGGTATCAGAGGTATCTCATAGTGGCAATCAAGCTTGCCTAAAGTAAAGGGGATTTACAAGGCCTAAGACATCATGCATTGGGCAAGGACTGTAAAAATCATGAAACTTGTAATTACAAAAGTTATGATCGCTCAGAGGGGGAGCAGGTGGGGATTTGATCTTCCAGTAAATTGGGCCCTATCTACAGGGAAGCCAAGGATCCCCTGAAGCGACCCACCGGGAATGCCTAGGAGATAAGGGGAGGTGCACCCTCCATTAGGTCTAAGGAATGTCATTTGGGAAGGTGCAGGAGACTTAGAATTCTTGTCACGCCCTTCTCTAGGGGCTATGATAACATGGGCGAACATTAATGGGTCTCTGTGTCACAGGGTCTCCTAGACATCCACAGACGGTCGACAAGGAAGTCACAGCAGTCACGGCAGTCACGTGCTACATCTCCAAGAAAAGGATTTAAGCTGGCTCAGTGGCTCAGCCTGTAATCCTGGGCCTTTGGGAGGCTGAGGTGAGTGGTTTGCCTGAGCCCCTGGGTTTGAGACCCACCTGGGCAACTTGGCGAGACCTCATCTCTACAATAAATAAAAAATGAAGCCAGGCTCAGTGGCTCAGCCTGTAATCCTGTGCCTTTGGGAGGCTGAGGTGAGTGGATTGCCTGAGTCCGCAGATTCAAGACCCACCTGGGCAGCGAGACCTCATCTCTACAATAAATCAAAAAAAAAATCAGCTGGGCATGGTAGCACATGCCTGTAATTCCGGCTACTCGGAAGGCTGAGGCGGAAGGATTGCTGGAGCCCAGCAGGCGAGGCTGCGGTGGCTGGAAGCGACCACTGCACTCCAGTCTGGGCAACCGAGTGAGACTCCAATTCAAAAAAAATAATAATAATATAAATAATTAAATAAATAAATAATGAGCGCGCGCCTGTAGTTCCAGCTACTCGGAAGGCTGAGGCGGAAGGATCGCCGGAGCCCAGCAGGTCGAGGCTGCAATGACCGGGAGCGGCCACTGCACTCCAGTCTGGGCGACAGAGTGAGACTCCAACTCAAAAAAAAAAAGAAAAGAATTTAAGCCAGGACTCTGGGGGCTATGATGCCACACTCACCTAGCGTGTGGGCCCACTCCCTGTCTGTGGGGGGTGAACTTTTCTTAAATAAATCTTTTCTTCTCTCACTTCTGTGTGTTGCAATTCTTTGCAATTTACTTGGCTCTCTGGGTTCCGACTTGCCGGCTCTGGCGGTGCTGCGCCTCTCCCCTGCACCTCTCACCTCTCCATACTCCCTCACCTTGTCCGTACCCTCACATTAGCTATAGTCTCTATGTTGCATGATAGGTCTCTTGAACTTCCTTCTGTCTTCTGTCTAACTGAAATTGTGTGTCCTTTGACCAGCATCTCCCCAACCCCCTGCCCACCCCAGCCCCTGGTAACCACGATTCTATTCCCTATGGGTTCGACTTTTTTAGATTCTTGGAAGTGGAATCATGTGGTATGTGCGATTCTAAAATGCACCCATTTTAGTTGTACCCTCTGATAAGTCTTGTCACACTTGCACAGCTGTGTAACCACCTCACTTTCAAGATATGGACCATCCCCACACCCCCCAAGGCTCCCTTGTTCCCCTTCCCAGATAATCCCTCCAGCCCTGTCCCCAGACAACTCCTGATCTACTCTTTGTCACTGTGGATTAGATTTATCTTTTAAAAGCTTCATATAGGTGGAATCACACCATATGTGTTATTTTGAGCTTGGATTCTGTCAACCTTAGATAATGAGATTTAGAAAATATGATTAAGGCCAGGTGTGGTGGCTCATGCCTGTAATCCCAGCACTTTGGGAGGCCGAGACAGGGGTGGGGGGAGTATCACTTGAACCCAGGAGTTCCAGATCGGCCTGGGCAACATAGTGAGACCTTGTCTCTACAAAAAAAACTTTAAAAATTAGCTGGGCATGGTGGCACATGCCTGTAGTCCCAGCTCCTCGGAAGGCTGAGGCAGGAGGATGACCTGAGCCTAGGAGGTCAAGGCTGCTGTGAGCCATGATCCTGTCACTGCACTCCAGTCTGGGTGACAGAGTGAGACCCTGACTCAAAAAACGCATACACATTTTATTTTACTTTATTTATTTATTTTGAGTTGGAGCTTCACTCTGTCTCCCAGGCTGGAGTGCAGTGACACGTTCAAGGCCACTGCAGTCTTGACCTCCTGGGCTTGGGCGACCCTACTGCCTCAGCCTTCTAAATAGCTGGAATCACAGGCAAGCGCCACCATACCCGGCTCATTTTTTGATTTAGTGTAGAGATGAGGTCTCACCAGGTTGCCCAGGCTGGTCTAAAACCCCTGGACTCAGGCAGTTGTCTCGCCTTTGCCTCCCAAAGTGCTGGGATGACAGGGGTGTATAAATATGTTTACTGTGTACATTGGAGCCTTAGAATGAAGATCCCACTGCACCCGGCAAAAAATGTATATGCATTTTTTTTTTGGTTTTGAGTTGGAGTCTCACTCTGTCACCCAGACTGGAGTGCAGTGGCCGCTCCTGGCCACCGCAGCCTCGGACTGCTGGGCTCTGGCGATCCTTCCGCCTCAGCCTTCCAAGTAGCCAGAATTATAGGCGCATGCTACCACGCCCGATTGATTTTTTGATTTATTGTAGAGCTGAGGTCTCGCTGCCAGGCGGGTCTCGAACCCGCGGGCTCAGGCCATCCACTCACCTCAGCCTCCCAAAGGCGCGGGATGACAGGCTGAGCCACCAAGCCTGGCTTGTATATGCATTTTAAGAGATGTTATCTGTGCATTACTTTTCAAAGTTGAATTAAATTACAGTAGCAACGTGTAGTGTGATGTTCGCTTAACTGTGCTTCCACCATTTTCTTTTTTCTTTTTTTTTTTTTTTTTGGTTGGAGTCTCACTCTGTCGCCTAGACTGGAGTGCGGTGGCACGCTCCTGGCCCCTGCAGCCTCGACCTGCTGGGCTCCAGCAATCCTTCCACCTTAGCCTTCCAAGTAATCGGAACTACAGGTGCATGCTACCACACCCGGCTAATTTTTTTGATTTATGGTAGAGATGAGGTCTCGCCAAGTTGCCCAGGCGGGTCTCAAACCCGCGGACTCAGGCCATCCACTCACCTCAGCCTCCCAAAGCGTGGGATGACAGGCTGAGCCACCGAGCCTGGCTAACCATTTTCTTTGACTGTCCTGCCAGTTGCCTGGTGATACTAGCATTCATTTGATCCATGCCATCTTTTGAGCAAATGCGTAGACATTTTTTTGCACCCCTGGTGTCTGTGTGTGTGTGTGTGTGTGTGTGTGTGATTAAGTACAGAGTTTATTCAAGTGTAAAACTTGAGGATGACCACTAGAAAACACTGACTCAAGGTGAATGGGGTCAGTGCTCCAAAGTGGAGTGGTTAGGGTTTCACTTAGAAATTGTACCAGGATTATAACATTTTCCATACAAGGTGAGTGCATACACCACAGCGATTTGATTGGTTATAGATTGCTCCATTTCAAGGAGGACCACTTTACGACAAGGAGGGGTAGTGATCTGAGGGGTCTTGTCTCTGGTGGCTTTTTACCTTATTTCCAGTGTGTTGCACGACTGGGGCTGTGTAGCCACATTCCTTTCAAGACTCAGGGTAACGTCAAGTTCTAACAGCTTTATGTTTGAATTATTGTGAGTTTCATGAATAGACCTGCCATGAATGCCAAGCATAACTCTTGGTGTGGATGTAAGTTTCATTTCTCTTGGGCTTGCGCCTATGCCTCTGTTGCTTGACATAGAATTGCAACAAGCCTTGGGTTTTCCCAGAATTAAATTTGATTCTCAACCACTCTGGCTTTGAGGCCATGAGAAGCAAGTATAGCCCAGAGTGTATCCAAACCCCAATCTGCTGGTGCCACACACCTGGGCTCCAGTGTGTGGCTTCTTATCCCTGACACCATGAGTAATGTGTTTGCTGAACAGGCAGAACCATGGTCATAAGCCAGACACAATTCTCTTTTGGTTTTTTTCCATCCTTTTAAACTTTTCTTTAGAGCTAGACACGGTGGCTCACGCCTGTCATCCTGGCACTTTGGGAGGCTGAGGCAAGAGGAGTGCCTGAGTCCAGGGGTTTGAGACCAGCCTGGCCAACTTGGCAAGACCTCGTCTCTACAAAACATCAAAAAAATTAGCTGGGTGTGGTGGTGCACGCCTGTGGTTCCAACTGCTTGGAAGGCTGAAGGGGAAGGATCGCCTGAACCCAGCAGGTAGAGGCTGCAGTGGCCATGAGCATGCCACTGCATTCCAGCCTGAGTGACAGAGTGAGACTCCAACTCAAAAAAGCAACAAACAAAAAAAATGTTCTTGAGAAACATGAGTCGCTGTCTTCTGGCCCTGGATGAAGATGCTATCGGCCCAGGACTCCCCTCTCATTTGTACGTCCTGTGCCCTGCTGTTGCCACATGAGGTAGTGCCAGGGCTAGGGGAAAGCTTTCCCTTTTCCTCTTGAAGATTTGTTGAAAATTGTTGTCAAGAGGCAGATTAATAGGAGGAAAAGTATAAATATGTTTACTGTGTACACTGGAGCCTTAGAATGAAGATCCCAAAATACAGGGGGAATTCTCTATTTTTCTTTTCTTTTTTTTTTTTTTTGAGTTGGGGTCTCACTCTGTTGCCCAGGCTGGAGGGCAGTGGCATGCTCATGGCTACCGCATCCTTGGCCCACTGGGCTCAGGTGATCCTTCCGCCTCAGCCTTCCAAGTAGCTGGAACTACAGGTGTACACCACCAGCCCGGCTAATTTTTTGATATATTGTAGAGACGAGGTCTCACCATATTGTTCAGGCTGGTCTCAAACCCGTGGGCTCAGCCAATCCTCTTGCCTTCATCTCTCAAGTGCTGGGATGCCAGGCGTGAGCCACTGTGCCTAGCTGGGAATTGTCTATTTTTTTTTTTTTTTTTTTTGAGTTGGAGTCTCACTCTGTCACCCAGACTGGAGTGCAGTGGCGTGCTCATGACCACCACAGCCTCAACCTGCTGGACTCAGGTGATCCTTCTGCCTCAGCTTTCCAGGTAGTTGGAATCACAAGCACGCACCACCGTACCTGGATAATTTTTTTTTTTTTTTTGGAATTTATTGTAGAGTTGAGGTCTCACCATGTTGGCCAGGCTGGTCTCGAACCTGTAGGCTCAGGCAGTCCTCTCAACTTGGCCTTCCAAATTGCTGGGATTATAGGCATGAGCCACCCACCCCCACCAGTGGACCTGTCTATTTTAATGCTTGGATTAAACAAAATGTAGACAGCCATGTGGAAATAGGATTGGGCAAAAGGGGATGATTTAATGCTAGTAGACTGAGTGAGAAAATCCAGTGAGGCCTTTCTAGATTCTTCTTGGCCTCTCTGAATGGCATTCCTTCCTTCTGGGTGTGGGCAGGACCCTCTGGAAAGATGGTCTGGTGTCTTACAGTCAAGCAAGGAAGGTCAGATCGTGTCTTTATGACTAGCTTTTACACAGAAATGTGGAGAGAAATTTCAAGTCATACTTGAAGGTTTTATGGCTGGCTATGGGGATCAGGGGTTTTGGTGTCTGTGACCCACTTTGGGCAAGAGAGATTCTAGTTTCCGTGGCTCCTCAGAGGAGAATGGGACTGAGATACAGGAAGGCAGGAGAAAGTCAGAGAACAGCTTTTGCCTCTGAGGGCTTTGTTTTTGGGTGTTGTTTTCTGAGCCCCAACAGGAGCCAGCAAGTCCCTTCCATTTCTGGACTCTTCAGAACTCGATTTGAAGAGGCTGGTCTCCCTCCCCCTCAGCTAGGGCCAGTGGCAGGAGGGACAGGGGGTCGTGGACCACTGCTGTCCTCCTCATCCATGACTGTGGCTGATGTGTCCCAACCAGGGTGCCTAAGGAGGGAGGGAGGAGGAGGAGACGAAAGAGAGGAGGATCGTTCTTGGCCGCCACTGGCCCTGTAGACCCCTCTGTGCCTTCCAGCAGCTTCCGGCAGCCCTCTCCCCTGAAGTTCCCTTGAGCCTGGCACATGCCTCTCTGTGTCTGGTGGAGGCTTACAACTCCGTCCTCAGGCCCCGGTGCCAGCAGGGCTCAGCCAGCGTTGATCTCCAAGGCCTGCTCACCCTGCCGGGCAATGCTGAACAGCGCGCGCGATGGCCCCTAGGCTCTGTCTCCGGGGTCCCACCTGGGGCCGGGGAAGCTCTCCCACAGGCTGGCGCCAGCACATCTGAAACACCTGCTTTGCACCTCCAGACGTCACCTTGGGTGCTTTAAAGCATGCCCGTTGGGTCGTCTGGATCCCCAGGATTGGGACGTCATCTCAAACTCTCCACAGGTTCCGCAGAAGCCCCCTGGGCTGGACTTCGGGGTGGCATGTAGCATCCTGTCCCCATGTCCTAAACAGAGGGAGGACTCTGGCCATGGCCACCTTGCCACCCGCCTCCCCACCAAAGCTTCTCTTCTGCTCTCTGACCTCAATTTAGGTCGCTGACCTGGGTGAGGGGCCCAAGAGTCTGAGGCAGCTTCTGGCACCTGGTCCTTTGTAAAGTTGCACAGGAGGGGGTCTATCTCATCACATGTTCCCATTGGGGGAAGAGTCTCTTTCTTATTTATGTATTCATTTTAAAGATGGGGGGTCTTGCTATGTTGCCCAGGCTGGGCTCAAACTCCTGGCCTCAAGAGATTCTCCTGCCTTGGCTTCCCAAAGTACTGGAATTACAGGCATGAGCCACTGCACCCGGCCTCTTTCTAACATCCTTTTACACCTGTTCTTTTTTTTTTTTTCTCTTTCAACATATTCACATTGTGGTAAAATATACCATAAATAAAATACAAAATAATGACATAAAATTTACCATTGTAACCACTTTAAAGTGTTCAATTTGGTGGCATTTCATACATTCAAAATGTTGTACGTCTATTTATGTACGTATTTATTTATTTATTTAGAGTCAGATTCTCACTCTGTCGCCCAGGCTGGAGTGCAGTGGAACGCTCATGGCCACCACAGCCTCAACCTGCTCAGGTGATCCTTCCGCCTCAGCCTTACAAGTAGCTGGAACCACAGGCACGCACCACCATGCTCGGCTAGTTTTTTTAATTCATTGTAGAGATGAGGTCTTTCCAAGTTGCCCAGGCTGGTCTCGAACCTGTGGGCTCAGGGAATTCTCTTGCCTCAACCTCCCAAAGTGCATGAGCCACAATGCCTGGCTAGTTTTTATCTGGTTGTAAAAGATATACAAACATTTACTGGAGAATACGTAGTGGGAGAAATACAGTGAGGCCCAAAGAAGACAGTAGAAATCACTCCCTCCCAGAAATGCTCTCTGTTATTGTTTTGATTTCTTTATTTCCAGCTTCTTATTATCCATCATTTAAAACATAAAAATGAGACTCAGTCTATACTTGGTCATTGACCTTTTCCCCTATCAGAATATTGTGACTGCTTTTGTGTGGTAAGTTAAAAAAAAAGTTGTGAACCAAGCATGATGGCGTCAGATCCTCTGGGAGACTGAGGCAGGAGGAGTACTTGAGCCCAGGATCTGGAGACCGGCATGGGGAATACAGCAAGACACCATAAAATAAAATTTTAAAAAAAGCATTATTGGATTTTTTTTTTTTTTTTTTTTGAGTTGGAATCTCACTCTGTTGCCCAGATTGGAGTGCAGTGGCCGCTCCCGGCCACTGCAGCCTCAACCTCCTGGGCTCCAGCGATCCTTCTGTCTCAGCCTTCCGAATAGCTGGAACTACAGGTGCGCGCTACCATGCCCGGCTAATTTTTGATTTATTATAGAGATGAGGTCTCGCCAAGTTGCCCAGGCAGGTCTCGAACCCGCGGTCTCAGGCCATCCACTCACCTCAGCCTCCCAAAGTGCTGGGATTACAGACTGAGCCACTGAGCCCGGCTTGAATTTTTTTTTTATACAGAAGAAAATAGAGAAGATATAAAAAAATTCCTGCTGACATTGATCTCTGCTGACACTAAAGAGATATATGCATGTACACACAATGTAGAAAGGGCGAAAGAGAAAGAAAGAAGGAAAGAAAGAGCAAGAAAGAGAGAAAGAACCACCACAAATAGGGAAACTCCCTTCTCTTCTCCTAAAATAATGAACAGCCCATCATGATTCTTTTTGGCACAGAATGTGTATATGCCATCCTCTCTAAGTGTGTGTGTGCCGATGTCTGTTAATGTGTGTATACCATCCTCTCTACACGCCAACATTCACATCTCTGCACAATGTGCTTATTTCTGCCCTCAGTCTGTCACTCGGCAGCGTGTCATGAAGCCCTGACGCAGCAGAAAGTGCCCCTCCACCACACCTGAGGATCACCTGAGCAGGTTGAGGCTGTGGTGGCCCGGTGGATGTGTGTGTTCGTGGCTGTAGAACCTGTGCCTGGCTGTGGGTGCCTCCGTGCCACACATCTGGGCTGACTTCGCAAGCAAGGGAATTGCTGGGTCGAGATGACGCGCGTCTGTACATTTTATTTCTGACAGCTTTTGCCGCAGTTTTGCGGGGGGGGTGTGGGGGTGGGGGTGGGGATGGAGAAGAGAGAAGCAAATGTCCCTTAATCTACAGGACACAGGAAGGAGGGCAGCATGGCTGCCTTTCCTATTCTTACCTGCAGAGGACAGCCAGGGACTGCCTAATTCTCGCACCTTTGGCTGCCCACACTTGGCTGAGAGAATGGGCTTGGGAGCCAGAGGGTGGGCTGCCCGCACTTTTGCTTTCAAAGATGGGTGACCTTACTGGTGGCACTGTCTGTAGCAGCATCCATTCCCCAGGAAGGACAGGACAGACTCCACTGGGGAAGCCTGGCCTCAGGCTTCTGGGAGGGGGTGTGGAGCCGTCCTCTCTCACAATTAGAGCTTTGTGTCCTGAAGCAGGTGGCTTCACCTCTCTGAGCTTCTTTTCCACGGTAGGAAAGATGTGATGAGACAGCAGCAGCACCGATACCTCACCCTCGTCTTTGGCAATTCCCATTTCCTCTCCTTTTTTGTATGCAATTGCTGGAGTCATCTCATGTACAAGGACTGCCAACCTATTCAGTTTACAGATAGGGAAACTGAGGCACAGGCTGTACTCCAGCCTATACTGAGTGACCCACTGTTCTCGTGTCATCACGCAATGAGGCCGTCTACTGGAATACACCTTGTCAGTCCACACACCTCTAAGACAGTGTTCCTCCACCTGTATTTTCATAATCATCCCAAAGGGAAACATCAGATTTAATCTAATTTAATGAGATGCGTGAAATATTGATGGGTAAGAAGTGTCGGGGGGGTTGGCTTTTGGAGGGGTACAGGCCAACCCCAACTTTCTATCCCTCTCCCCAACCAGTCTTTACTCCCTGTTGACAGTGTTTGCTTTAAGGAGTGAGCTGCCAAGGAACCAATGGCGCGATGCTTTTTGCTCTCTGAACATTTCCTTTCACGTCCATTTAAAGAGCCTTGAGATTTAGTTTTATTTATTTATTTTTTATTTGAGTTGGAGTCTCACTCTGTCGCCCAGACTGGAGTGCAGTGGCCGCTCCCGGCCACCGCAGCCTCGACCTGCTGGGCTCCGGCAATCCTTCCGCCTCAGCCTTCCAAGTAGCTGGAACGACAGGCGCGCGCTACCACGCCTGGCTCATTTTTTATTTATTGTAGAGATGAGGTCTCGCCGAGTTGCCCAGGCGGATCTTGAACCCGCGGGCTCAGGCAATTCACTCACCTCAGCCTCCCAAGGCACGGGATGACAGGCTGAGCCACCAAGCCAGGCGAGCCTTGAGATTTAAAGACACATAGATTTTTCTGTAGCGTTTGAGACCAGGCTGGGCAACATAGCGAGACCCCATCTCTTAAAAAAAAAAAAAATTTAGCTGGGTGTGGTGTTGTGCACCTGAAGTCCCAGCTACTTGGGAGACTGAGGTGGAAGGATCGCCTCAGCCCAGGAGGTTGAGGCTGCGGTGATTCAGGACAGTTCCCCTGCACTCCAGCCTGGACAACAGAGTGAGACTTCAACTAAAAATAAAGCCATCCTGCCAGGTGTGTGGCAATTCTCATTGTGGTTCTGATTTACATTTCCTTGGTGGTGGATGATGTGCACTATTGCTATTATTACAATTCTTTATAAACCATATTGCATATGGTTTATCGTGATGAAGCTAGAATTGAGTCATACAAAGATAAAATGAATTTATCTGTGCCATGAAACATGATTTCTTGGAAATGCAAAAACCATGAGCCCATTATTGGAGCCAGAGTGTTGGAGAAGCAGCCTGGCGGCTGGCAGGCACAAGCAGCTGTCCACTTACTGCAGTTGGTGCTTGTAGAAGCTTCTCTCATTCACAGGAGGCCACACCATGCCACCCTGTCCTCCTCCACCGCACCAGGCTTCCTCCAGCCTTGGGGCCTCTGCAGGAGCTGAGCCCACTGCCGGGAACTCTCTCCACTCAGCCCGTCCCCTCACTTCCTTCAGGTCAGCCCATTGGTGGGGCATTCCCCTGACAATCTATGCAACCCACCCTCGCCTCTCAATCTCTGTCCTGTTTTATTTTTCTTCCTAGAACTTAGGAACTCCTGACTAATTGTTTATGTATTTAGTTGATTGCTCCACGAAAGCCGGAACCCGGCTGTGTTCACTGGTGTGTTATCAAAACCTAGGACAGTGTCTGGCATACAGTACGTGCTCAGTAGGTGCTCGATGGCTCGCAGACCGAGGGGCTGGTTATAACCAAATCACCAAGTATCAGATCAGGCATAGGAATCTGGACTTCAATCCTGAAGCGATGGGGAGTAAGGAGGCCTTTTCTAATTAATTTTGTTGTCTTTATTTTAAATATATATATATTTTGGGGGGGGTATTTATTGTAGAGACAAGGTCTCGCCATGTTGCCCGGGCTGGTCTCAAACTCCTGGACTCAGGCCTCAGGCAATCCTCTCGCCTTGGCTTTCCAAAAGGTTGAGCTTAAAGGCGTGAGCCACCTAGCCCAGCCAAAGACGTATTTACATGCAATAAAATTCACCCTTTTTGGTGTTTGAGTTTTGTCCAATGAATACAATCATGCAAGTGTTCCATTAAACTAAGTTTGGGCTAAAGGGGCCTCCATACCGGGAGGCCCCGCCACTTTACAGGGCAGAAACAAAGGGCAACTCCAGCTAGGAGCAGGTTCTTGTAACAGATAGCCAGATCTCAGC
>NW_007059862.1:113369-116646 GCF_000164805.1 Carlito syrichta
TTCTTCTTTTTTTTTTTTCTCCACCCGGTTCTTCTTCTTTTTTTTTTTCCCAGGCTGGAGTGCAGTGGCTGGAGTGCAGCCTCGACCTGCCGGGCTCAGGCAATCCTTCTGCCTCAGCCTGCCAAGTAGCTGGAACCACAGGTGCATGCCACCACTCCTGGCTAATTTTCTGATTTTTTGTAGAGATGAGGTCTCACTAAGTGGTCCAGGCTGGTCTTGAACCCGTGGGCTCAGACAATCCACTTGTTTCGGCCTCCCAAAGGGCTGGGATGACAGGTGTAAGCCACTGCACCTGGCTCTTTTTTTTTTTTGAGTCGGAGTCTCACTGTCGCCCAGGCTGGAGTGCAGTGGCATGCGCACGGCCACCACAGCCTCAACCTGCTGGGCTCAGACAATCCTTCCGCCTCAGCCTTCCAAGTAGCTGGAATCACACATGTGCACCACCATGCCTGGCTAGTTTTTTTACTTATTGTAGAGACAAGGTCTTGTCAAATTGCCCAGGCTGGTCTCGAACCCCTGGACTCAGGCAAGCCTCTTGCCTCCACCTCCCAAAGTGCTGGGATGACAGGCGTGAGCCACTGCGCCCATCTGACTATTTTTTAAAAGCAGTTTTAGGTTCCCAGAAAGATTGAGCAGAGGGTGCCCAGCTCCCTGCACACCCTTGCTCCCACACTCGGTAGACTCCACCCTTGTCAGCATTCCCAGGGGCACACACCGTGAGAATTGTATGTTTGCTACAACCGATGACCCGACACGGATATGTTGTTGTCGCCCAGAGCAGATACTTTACACCAGGGTTCACTCTTGGTTGAACATAGGTGTTCATTTCCCTTGGGTAATACCGAGGAGTGTGATTGCCGAGTCGTGTGGCGAGTGTCTAACTCCGTGGAAAGTCTGCCAATCCATTCTCTGGAGTGGCCATGTCACTTTGCATCACCTCCAGCAGTCGATTGCGTCTCCACCCAGAACTCCCAGGCTCAGTTGATCCTCTCACTTCAGCCTCCCAAGTAGCGGGGACTGCAGGTGCTGCCTCCAGGTCCTCCAGAATACCAAAGGCTCTGACAATTCCTGCAATCAGGAGAGTTCCAGTGGCTCCACATCCTCACCAACCCTTGATATCGTCAGGTTTCTTCTTTCATCCTCGGGGTGGGGGTGGGCGGCTTTAGAGCCCTGATCCAAGCCACTTTTTACAAGATGTCTGCACGGATTCGGGTGGAGGACTGTTGCCGAGGCGGGGAAGCCCTCTGGTCAGAGTCGCACGTGTTCGGGGCAGGCAGAGCAGGGCCGGGGTGGGGGGAGGAGGCCCAGGAATGGGTTGGGGGCTGGAGTCTGGTGCTGCAAACGACTGAGCAGGAGAGGGAAGACAGTGGCACCCAGAGTGAGGAGGGAATGGGGCCCGCTGAGGACCTCAGAGCCCCAGATGCCCTGCCCAAGAGGATTCTGGGCCATGATAAAGTGGGCGCTGCTACATTGTATCTACCCTCTGAGCATGCACATGCACAGTTAAGTGTTTTTCATAATTTCTTTTTTTTAATTTTTAATTTTTTTTTTGAGTAGGAGTCCTCAGTGTCGCCCAGGCTGGAGTGCAGGGACATACTCACAGCCACTGCAGCCTCAACCTGCTGGACTCAGGCAATCCTTCCACCTCAGCCTCCCAAGTAACTGGAACCACAGGCACACGCCTCCTTGCCCAGCTAATATTTTTGGTTTATGGTGGAGACGAGGTCTTGCCAAGTTGCCCGGGATGGTCTCGAACCCCTGGGCTCAGGCAATCCTCTCGCCTCTGCCTCCCAAAGTGCTGGGATGACAGGAGCCGCCGTGCTTGGCCTACAGTTGACCCTTGAGCACGTCTTGAAGTGAATGCATAAACAAACGTGAGATGTGTGTGTGACAGAGAGGATGGTGTCCTCATCAACAGAGCCGCTACACAGGTGATACTGCGGGGCGGCTCACCCAGTGCAACAGTGCAATGAAAGTCCTAGATCAGCGCCCTTTAGAGAAAGTTCTCATCACTATCCGTTTTGTTTCTTTTTCTTTTTCTTTTGAGTCAGAGTCTCCCTCTGTCGCCCAGGCTGGAGTGCAGGGACATGCTCAAGGCCACCCCAGCATCAACCTGCTGGGCTCAGGCAATCCTTCTGCTTCAGCCTTCCGGGTAGTTGGAACTACAGACACAAGTCACCACACCGGCTAATTTTTTGATTTATTGCGGAGATGAGGTCTCACCAAGTTGCCCGGGCTGGTCTCGAACTCCTGGGCTCAGGCCATCCTCTCGCCTCTGCCTCCCAAAGTGCTGGGATGACTGGCATGAGCCAGCACGCCTAGCTAATTTCTCTGTTTAGAGACGGGATAGAACTGCGCTGCCCAGTCTGCGAGGTGGTGACTGTTCACAGCTGCAGTCCCTCTACGGATCAGCACAGGAGTTTTCACCTTCTTTGTTTTTTTTTTTTTTTTTGAGTCGGAGTCTCACTCCGTCGCCCAGACCGGAGTGCAGCGGCCGCTCCCGGCTACCGCAGCCTCGACCCGCCGGGCTCCGGCGATCCTTCCGCCTCAGCCTTCCGAGTAGCCGGAACTACAGGCGCGCGCTACCACGCCAGGCTCATTTTTGATTTATTGTCGAGATGAGGTCTTGCCAAGTCGCCCAGGCAGGCCTCGAACCCGCGGGCTCAGGCCATCCACTCCCCTCGGCCTCCCAAAGTGCTGGGATGACAGGCTGAGCCACCGAGCCCGGCCCAGTTTTCACCTTCTGTAGGGCAGCCTGGCAGTCCCTCGCCCCCGGGAGGCCGCCAGGTTGAGGCCGACCTTCATGCCGCCCCTCAATCAGCACAGCTCACACGGTCTGAGACTCCTGGGCTCAAACAATCCCCCTGCCTCAGCCTCCCGAGGATCTGGGATGGTAGGTATGAGCCACCGCACCCAGACAGAACATTCAAGGCTCTGACGATTTCTGCCACAAAGAGCTCTATCTGGTGTTGTTTAACCTGTGATTTCTGAAACCGGGGTCTCGGATTCCTTCTCTCGAGTCATAATATAGCAACTCCATGGTCGTCGCCACCATCATCTGCTTGGCACCGTGCTCCCATGACCTAGAAGGGCTGATAGTCAAGGCCAAATTCTTTTTTACTTCACTTGACCTTCAGAACGACCCCACGAGGCAGGTACGAATGTCCTTTCATCTTGCAAGCGAGGCTCAGAGAAGTCAGGCAACTGGCCCAAGGCCACACAGCGAGCAGGCAGGAGGACACAGGAGGCAAGTGGCGGTGCGCCCGCAGCCTCTCGA
>NW_007059862.1:116666-119364 GCF_000164805.1 Carlito syrichta
GGTGGCTCATGTCTGTAATCCCCGCACTCCGGGAGGCCAGGATGGGAGGATGGCTTGAGTCCAGGAGTTAGAGACCAGCCTGAGCACAATAGCAAGACCTGAGTCTCACCCCAGCTGGGGGTGACGGCCGGGTGGGCGGGTGACAGCAGGGCAGGGACGTTTGCCTGGACACGGGTGTGCAGCCTCCCGCGGGGTCCTGAGGAGACCGGAGGCCTCGGGGGCTCCCTGATCTGGGCTGTGGTCCTCACCATGGGCAACAAGCAGACGGTCTTCACCCACGAGCAGCTGGAAGCGTACCAGGTGGGTGCCAAGATGCCCTGGGGGCGGAGCTGCGTCTGGGGGCAGCTGTGCGGGCAGTGGGGGGTGGGAAGGAGGCCGCTGCCCACTGGGCTGGGTCGAGTCAACGCCTTTCTCCTAGGACTGCACCTTCTTCACGAGAAAGGAGATCATGAGGTCAGTCCCCGGAGAGGGAGGGAACACACGGAGACGGCCGCTGGAGGGGCTTTGCCACCGGGGGTCTCAAGCGGGCGGGGCATGACTTGCAGGTGGAGGCCGAGAGGCCACATGTTGTCACAGGGTCACAGTCTCTGGGTTGAAGAGCATGAGCTTCCTCCCAAGGGTGGCTGGGAGCCATGGATGGCTCGTGAGCGGGGAAAGGGTGCATCGGCATGCTGGAAAGATGCCCCTGAGGCCTGGGTGTCCCCCTCCAACGCGCAAAGCTCTGAGCTGGCTCTGGCTGTGGGCTTGGCGTCGAGTGAGGGGTCGGGAGGTGGCCCGGGGCCGTGCAGGACCCTGGCACCGGCAAGTGTCCCGTGCCGTCATCGGGCCATGGGGCATTGTCCGCAGGCCCCGGCCCGTGAACCCAGCTCTGAAACCCAAGCTGTCCGGGGCTCGCTGCCGTGATCGGGCCACGGCCCCCGTTGTGTGGTCACAGGCATCCATTATTAATGGCACGCCTTTCACTGGTGAGCCCATTGTCTGGGCGAGGGCAGCTTGCAGGGTCACCTGGGCCATCGCTATCAGATTACCAGTGGGGAAACTGAGGCTCAGACAGGGCTGGGCTGGGCTCAGACAGGCCCGAGGGCAGACGGAAAAGCCCCAGGCAGGTTGAAGGCGACCGTTTCGAGCGGCCCAAGCTTCTTGCTGGTCTGATGGACACTCAAAGGCCACCGGGGAAGGCGCCTGCTCCCGGTCCCTGGAGACCAAAGCCCAGAGCTCCCAGGGACCCAGACAGGGTGCTGCATGGTCAGGATGCAAGCCCTACCGCCCCGTCCCTGCTGGGCTCCTAGGCATCTCAGGACTGCGGGGAGTCTTGGTGGAGGGGCCCTGGAGGTTCCTAGGGGCCGCTGTCTCCCTCAGAGCCAGGTCCCGGCAGCCAGACTCATCCAGGGGGGTTTCCACAAGGCCGCTGCTCACATGCCAGTGGAGGTACGGCTTCACCAGGCGGGGGCGTCACGGTGGAGAGCGGGCCTCGCCCCCGGGGCCGCCTGTGTGGCATTCAGTTTTGCAACATGCCTTTTGGTCTCTCTTCTGAAAATCCTGGCTAGAAGCCATTGGCCTCTGTTCTGGCCCCTGAGACACTCTGCCTCGCTATGGAGAGAGGAAAAGGGCTGTGGGAACGGGGCCTCTTGGCCGGCATGGTGGCTCATGTCTGTAATCCCCGCACTCCGGGAGGCCAGGATGGGAGGATGGCTTGAGTCCAGGAGTTAGAGACCAGCCTGAGCACAATAGCAAGACCTGAGTCTCACCCCAGCTGGGGGTGACGGCCGGGTGGGCGGGTGACAGCAGGGCAGGGACGTTTGCCTGGACACGGGTGTGCAGCCTCCCGCGGGGTCCTGAGGAGACCGGAGGCCTCGGGGGCTCCCCGATCTGGGCTGTGGCCCTCACCATGGGCAACAAGCAGACGGTCTTCACCCACGGCTTTGTCTGCTGGAGGGCCTGGCCCGGGGCTGGGGGCCTTGGAGACGCAGCGCCCTGGGGTGCAGCGGGTCCGGCCGGGGGCGTGAGCCAGCTCCCAGTGTCCGCTTCCCCGAGCAGGCTCTTCTACCGCTATCAGGACCTGGCGCCGCTGCTGGTGCCCTTGGACTACACCACCCACCCCACCGTGAAGGTGCCCTACGAGCTCGTGGGCAGCATGCCGGAGCTGAAGGTATGCGTTCTCGGGCAGCAGGGAGATGGCAGAGATGGCCTGGGGAGGCGGGTCCCGCCAGCATCCCCATCCGACGGACCGATGGGCCCAGAGAGGTCAGGCCACTCACCCGTGGCCACACAGCTACACGTGACAAGGCGGGGCTGGAGCCCAGAGCTGCGGGGAAGAAGAGCCACCAGGCTCGCTCAGGGCGTGCTCAAGCCCACGTGCAGGGACACACTGGTGTCTGTCATGGAAGCCATTCCGCTCGGACTCCTAGCGGGTGTTTGGCGCCTCGGGGGGCAGGTATTTTTTTTTTGTAAGTGACAGAAACCCCATTCAAGCGGGAATGGGCGGGCACGGTGGCTCATGCCTGTCACCCGGCACTTTGGGAGGCGGCGGCGAGCGGATGGCCCGAGCCTGGGGGTTTGAGACCAGCCTGGGCAACTTGGCCAGACCTCTTCTCTACAATAAATGAGAAAGTCAGCCGGGCGTGGCGGCGCACGTCCGTGGTTCCAGCCACTCGGGGGGCTGGGGCGGGAGGGCCGCCGGCGCCAGCGGGTCGAGGCC
>NW_007059862.1:120336-121163 GCF_000164805.1 Carlito syrichta
CGCGACCGCGCCCGGCTGATTTTTGATCCATGGTCGAGACGAGGGCTCGCCAAGTTGCCCGGGCGGGTCTCGAACCCGCGGGCTCGGGCCGTCCACTCTCCTCGGCCTCCCAAAGCGCTGGGATGACAGGCTGCGCCACTGAGCCCGGCTGACCTGTTTGCGTCTCACCTACTTTCTCTCTGAGGAGACTCCAGTGTAGTGACAGTATCTGTTTCATTCACATCTATCTCCTGTGCCGGCACACAGTAGGTGCTCAGTAAATACTCACTGAGTGAAAATAGTTATCACAGTGCCTGGCACACCTTAGGTACTTAACAAATGCGTATTGAGTGAGTGGATGAAAATTAGTTATCACGGTGCCTGGCAGTAAATACTCACTGAGTGAGAGAAAATAGTTATCACCATGCCTGGCACACAGCAGGCACTCAACAAATACTCATCGAGTGAGTGGACGAAACATAGTTACCAGGGTGCCTGGCACACAGTAGGCACTCAGTGAATACTCATGAGGTGAGAGAAAATAGTTCCCACAGTGCCCAGTACACAGCAGGCACTCAAATACTCATGGAGTGATTGAAAATAGTTGTGACAGTGCCCAGCACACAGTAGGTGCTCGGTAAATACTCACCGAGTGAGTGAACCTAGTTATCACGGTGCCCAGCACACCGCAGGCACGGAAGACGTGCCTGCTGAATGAATGAACCAGCCTTCGGCAGGCCCGATTCCAAGGCCACGCCAGGGCGGCACCCAGGGCCTTGGGCGCCCTGGCCGTACCTCGGCCTCCTCCTCTGCGGCCTGGGACGGAGCGTGCCCACCGCCGCCGGTCC
>NW_007059862.1:122200-125449 GCF_000164805.1 Carlito syrichta
ACAGGTGTGAGCCACCCCCCCAGCTGGTTTCGCATTTTCAAACGGGGGGGGAATCAAAGGATGACAATCTTCCACGGCCTGTGACGATGATATGAAGTTCACGTTTCTGTGTCTCCCAAGAAAGTGCGATTGCCCAGGGCCACACCTGTGTGTGGGTACGTTGCCTGTGGCTGCTTTCCCGTTGCAATGGCAGGGGTCAGTCATGTTGCAAAGCAGAAAGCATCTACTATTTGGCCTTTGCCAGAGAACGTTTACTCAACCTGGACTTGAAAGAGCTGAGGCAGCTGGGTGCAGTGGTTCATGCCTGTAATCCCAGCGTTTTGGGAGGCTGAGGTGGGAGGCCAGGAGGTTGAGACCAGCCTGGGCAACACATTTCTAGATTCAAAAATAAAAAAGAATCGAGGGCAGTGCCTGGCACACAGTAGGTATTTATTAAATGTGTGCTGACCTTGCTGTTGTTGCTATTATTATTATTTTAAAAATTCAATTCCATTTATTTAGAGACAGGGTCTGGCTCTGTGGCCCAGGCTGGAGTGCGGTGGCGTGAGCGTAGCTCATTGCAGCCTTGACCTCCTGGGCTTGGATAATCCTCCTGCCTCGGCCTCCCAAGTTCCTGGGATGGCAGACACATCCACCATGCCCGGCTAATTAAAATAAATTTTTGCAGAGATGAGATCTTGCTATGACTCCAGCGAATCTCCCCCCCCCCCAGCCTCTCAGAGTGTTGGGACTACAGGTGCGAGCCCTGCACCCAGCTGATTTTATTTTTTTAATTTACAAATAATGATTATACTTATTCGCGGGGTGCATGGTGATATCTGGGCGTGCACAACGCACATGGTGGCCTCAGGGCGGTCAGCACACCTGTCGCCTCCACACGCATCACCTCTGTGTGTTGGGAACACCCGCCTCCCGGTTCCGGTGGTCTGAGACTGTGTGATACGTCCTGGCTCGCCACAGCCATCCCGCAGGGGCGCCAGCCGGCCTCCGCCGTCGGGCCCTCCTCCACGTGGCGCCCTTGAGCGTGTCTCCCTCCCGACGGGTGTCTTTTTGTGGTGGTGACCGGTGTCTTTTTGTGGCCCATAAGCAAGACAGGCCTCCTGACACAGACAGTGAGAACCGGATGGACTCTTCTCCACCGGCTGAGGCCTCTGTGTGTCCCCACCCCAGGCTTCGCCCCCAACTCCCCAGGCAGCCCATGCTGGAGAATGGGCTATAGTCCTCCTAGTGCAGAGGGGGACGTGTGCTCTCGACCTGTGGGGTCCAGCCTGCCGGGCCGTGGGGGTGTGGGGAGGTGGAGGCAGGGTGGCCCATGTCCCCACTGGGCTGACTCCTCTCCTGACACGCAGCACTTTTCACATCCGCATCTGAGGGCAAGCGGAGGAGCCCGGACACAGGGAGTGGGCGGCCCGCACCCAGCTGTGAACGCCGGCCTCTGGGAATAAACGCCAGTCACGAAGTCACATCTGCTGGGAGGACGCACCTTCCACCTGGAACCCGGTGGACCGGAGGAAGGAGCCCTAGGATCTTACCTGGGCTGTGTGATCCTGGGCGGGCGCACCCTCTCTGGGCCCTGTTTGTATAAAGAAGAGGTTGCTGCCTCGACCCTCTCCACTGTAAAGACGCCTTTCTGTGGGTCTCTGGGGGGCACAGAGGAGGTGGGAGATGAGGCCTGCGCCATCCCAGGGTCCCCCAGAGCCAAACCCCACCCTGGCTGCTCAAGTGGCTTCTTTTCCCTGAGTCCTCAAAGCGGCCGCACCGCTCACGCCATGCTGATCCATTAGTGCTGTCAAGAGGAGGCCTCGGACGAGGCGTGGCAAGGATGCCGTTCGCCAAGGCGGGTATCTAACTCTACAGTCTGTGAAGCACCCGCTCCCTGCCGCCACACTGGCCACCTAGGACATCCCTGCAGGGTTGGCGGGGAGCGACCCTGCCCTCCTTTGGAGGGAGCAGAGTGACTTGCCGAGGCCACCCCACAAGTCTGTAGGGGCAGCTTGAACCCAGGGGCACCTCATTCCAGATCGCGGCCCTCCCCCTGGGGTTGGCCCAGGGCCCCATTCATGCCCCAGTCATTCCTGCGACCAAGACCAGCCCACGGCCTTTCCAGTCACCTCTACCATACAGTGTGTCACTGCCAGAGAGCTCCCTTCCACCCTGGACCCCTCAAATTCAGCACCTACTGTGTGCCACATTCCCTGGTTTCACATGCTCCTGCTGGTCCATCCTGAGGGGGAGCTACTCTTTCCCCACTTCCCAGGTGAGGAAACAGGCCCAGAGAGGTCTAGGCCTGGCAAGGGTCACACAGCACTGCAGCCTGGGACTCTCCCCCGAGAGCCACTGCACCTGACGCAAGGTAGGTTCCTCCCTGTTTAGAGAGGGGCTCCTGCGCTCCTTCTAAAGCTGACACTGATGGCATCAAGGCGCCTACTGGGCGCTGAGCCTGGGCCCAGGAGACCCAGGAGGAAGGCGCGAGTGGCCCCACTTGCCGACGAAGACGTACCATTGAGCTTGGTTTTTTTATTTATTTTATTATTATTATTATTATTATTCTGAGTTGGAGTCTCACTCTGTCGCCCAGACTGGAGTGCAGTGGCCACTCCCGGCCACCTCAGCCTCGACCTGCTGGGCTCCGGCGATCCTTCCGCCTCAGCCTTCCGAGTAGCCGGAACTACAGGCGTGCGCTACCACACCCGGCTGATTTTTGATTTATTGTAGAGATGAGGTCTCGCCAAGTTGCCCGGGTGGGTCTCGAACCCGCGGGCTCAGGCAATCCACTCACCTCAGCCTCCCAAAGGCGCAGGATGACAGGCTGAGCCACCGAGCCCGGCTGGTTTTTTTATTTTATTAATGTTGAGAGTCAGGGTCTCGCTGTCACCCAGGCTGGAGTGCGGTGGCACGATCATGGCTCACCACAGCCTCGACCTCCTAGGCTCAGGCAATCCTCCTGCCCTGGCCTCCCAAGGTACTGGGGCTGCAGGCTTGAGCCATCACCCGGCTTTTGCTCGACTCCGGTGCCTGGCTCTTGAGTTCTTTCCACAGGAAGCCCAGAAGCCATTTGGCCTTGGGGTCCACCCCCAACATTGGGTATCCCTCTTTCCTGTGTCCAAATGAACCGCTATCCCACTGGCGATCGCAAGCACAGAACCATCTTTATTAGCTGCCTGGGGACCCCGGACCTGTGAGGCCAGGTGGAGAGGGGACACCCAGGGACGAAGTGGCCTGATGGCGAGGGTCCCGGCCCAGCGACCC
>NW_007059862.1:125778-137649 GCF_000164805.1 Carlito syrichta
TCCTTTTTTTTTTTTTTTGAGTTGGAGTCTCACTCCGTCGTCCAGACTAGAGTGCAGCGGCCGCTCCCGGCCACCGCAGCCTCGACCTGCTGGGCTCCGGCCATCCTTCCGCCTCAGCCTTCCGAGTAGCTGGAACCACGGGCGTGCGCTACCACACCCGGCTAATTTTTGATTTATTGTAGAGATGAGGTCTCGCCAAGTTGCCCAGGCGGGTCTCGAACCCACGGGCTCAGGCCATCCACTCACCTCAGCCTCCCAAAGGCGCGGGATGACAGGCTGAGCCACCGAGCCCGGCTCCTTCTTCCTTTTCATCCGACAGTGTCACCATCTTGCTAGGGGTCTGCAAGCTTTCTGTGAAGGGACCCCTCTGTGCTAGCAACCTGACCTTGCTGGGGGGGGTCCCTGAGTAGTACCTGTGTTCCAACAAAGCTTCATGGAGAAACGTGGAAATGTGAGTTTCAACTGATGTTCACAGGTCACAAAATATGGCCTCAATGTTTTTTTCTTTTCTTTTTTGAGAGACAGGAGTCTCGCTCTGTGGCCCAGGCTGCTCTCGAACTCCTGGCCTCAAGTGATCCTCCCACCACAGCCTCCCACAGTGCTGGGATCACAGGCCCCTGGTCTACTTTCTTCCCAGTCATCCCAGCTCCTCCCCCTGCCCTGGGGCCCCGAGGTCGAACGAGGCCAAGGCGAGCCTGGTGTGTGGCAGGTGACTGGGAGAAGAGCTGGGATTGGGCGAGAAGTTGCCCGCGACGGGAGCTGTCACCCTCTGGCAGCTGGCGTCCACCTCTGCTCCTGCGCCCCAGGTGGACTGCCAGGCCCCGTCCTTACCTCCTCGCCTGTGGACGCCGGGCAGGCTGCTTCCTCGGCCAGTGCGTTGGAGAAAAGGAAGAGCTCCTCGTAATCCGCGTTTGCCGGATCCTTCTGCGGGGCAGAAGGGACCTGTGGCTAGGCGCTAGGGGTGGGTGGGGACTGGGGTCTTGCTCGAACCCTGGGAGGGTGTCAGGGAATAACCTCTCAAGCAGTTTCTTAGGGGCTAGGTGATGCCCTCTGGGATTTATAAGGAAAGGGCCCCCCCACAGGAGTTTCCTACGGGTCAGGCCACGCCGACTGAGCTTTGTTAGGAAAAGTGCCATTCCCCAAGGTCCGCCAAGGTCATACCCGGCATGTGAATTCTTGTTAAAGTCAGCCTGACCGGGCATGGTGGCTGAAGTCTGTCATCCCAGCATTTTTTGGGAGGCGGAGGCGAGAGGATTGCCTGAGCCCAGGGGTCTGAGACCAGCCCGGGCAACTCGGCAAGACCTCGTCTCTACAATAAATCGAAAAATTAGCTGGGTGTGGTGGCACGCGCCTGTAGTTCCAGCTACTTGGAAGGCTGAGGCGGAAGGATGGCCCGAGCCCAGCAGCTCGAGGCTGCGGTGGCCAGGAGTGTGCCACTGTACTCCAGCCAGGGTGACAGAGTGAGACTCAGACCAAAAAAAAAAGTCAACCTGGGACCAGAGCCCACAAGGGCAGAGCAGTGTGGCAATCGGGATCACGAGGGCACAGCCGTGGGGGCCAAGGGCGTGGGGGGGCAGGAGGGCCCAAGGACCACCAGAGAGACGGAACCGAGGGACGCTGGGGGGGCCGGAGGGACAAGGGCTGGGGCTCAGCCCTCGCCACGCTGGCCCGGGCCCTCACCTGCCTGCAGGGGTGTGTCAGCAGCTCCCCGCGCGGCTCGATCGGCGTCTGCCGGTGGAAGGAGACCAGCTCGTCCAGGGAGGCGTGGGTCACCCTCTCCCCTGGGATCACCAGCGTCCCGTCGTCCAGGAGTTTCACCATGAGGTGGCGGCAGCAGCTCTGGGCTCTGCGGAGACACAGGGCTGGGCCTCCCACCGAGTCCTCTCCCAGACCCCTGCCCCAGGGCGGTCTCGCTGCCAGTCCAGCCTCAGCGTGCCTCAGTGTCCTCACTATGACACGGGCGCTGCTGGGCCTCCCAACGTGGCCTCCTTCCCCAGGCCCTGGCCTCAGGGCAGTCTCGCCGCCATTCTAACCTCAGTGTCTCCATCTACAAACGGGGCTACCATGGCTGAGCTCAGTTCTCGCAAAGGTAAAACAGGCTGCCACAGGCAGCAGCGCGACGGGTGCCTGGCTGGGGGGTGGATGATCTGCAGAGACGGTGACAATGAAACATTGCCGTCAGGCCCTAGCCTACGGCACACAGCAGGTGCTCACTCAGTGCACGGTTAGCCCATACATGGATGTGCTCACTGGATCTTATTTACTCCTCACATCGAGACTCTGAATTAAATGCTAGCCTCTTTCTGCAGGAGGCACAGAAGGGTGGAATCACTTGCCCAAGGCCACACAGCCCCTCACTGCACCCATGTCTGCTGGTTCCAGCCAGACCAGCCGCTGCTCACTCTTCAGCTGAGCGTTGGACTGTGTAACTCGGGGCCCAAGCTGTGGGTCACCCTGTAATGGAGCACCTGGGCTTTGTATTCCTTTGGCCTGGTATCCTTTGGCCTTGCCTTGTGAGAAGCCGTTTTGTGCTTCTGAAACCTGTGATGCCAGGTCAGGCTTTGTCCTTACAGAGCTGGGTCTCCCTAGCACAGAGTCAGGGGGTCACCAACTAGACTGTGGGGTGAGGGAGGGCGGCGGCCACCCTCACACCCCCACAGCCCATTAGACCCACAGCCTCAGCTACCCTGCACTCATGTCTGCTGGTTCCAACCGGACCTGGAACCGCCCACTCTTCGGCCAGACCTGGCCAGGCCCTCACTCTGGCTGCTCTCCGGGAAGTTGTGGCGTGCCCCCGCCACGGACACCCCAGAGCCCAACCGCCCTGGCCCTGGCCCTGGCCCAGGCCTTACTTGTAGGACAGCGTGTAGCCCACGTGGCTGTGGCTGACCCTGAGGAGGAAGGATCCCAGTGGCTGTGACTCTAGCAGGTCCTCGGCATATCTGTGAGGCACACGGAAGAGGAGGTGGCCACAGGCCGGCTGCCGGGGGCTGGCAGGGTCCTGGGGCTGGGGACCACGGAGGAGGCGGTGCTTTCCAGGTTTCTAAGTGAACAAACAACCTCCCGGCCATGGCAGACCTTGGTCTGTCAAGGGCAAGGACGTCCCCCAGAGGTGGCAGGAGCCTCTGTGACCCAGACTCCAGGCCAGACCTTCCCCACCTCCCACCGCCCTGCCCACTTGCCTCCCTGGCCTGGAGCCCCCCACGACGGCACCTTTGGGTCAGGGGTACCAGGTGACAGGGCAGGAGCCACCCTGGGTGCATTGAGCCTGGGCTCAGAGGCTGCGCTTGTGTACCTCACTCAGCATAGGCTACGTGTGCAAGCATTGACTCGGGTGTTGTTTTATTTTTATTTATTTTTTGAGTGGGAATCTCCCTCTGTCACCCAGGCCAGAGGGCAGGGGCACGCTCATGGCCACCGCAGCCTCGACCTGCTACCTCAGCCTTCCAAGTAGCTGGAACAACAGGCACACGCTACCACACCTGGCTTAATTTTTTTATTTATTGTAGAGACGAGGTCTCGCCAAGTTGCCCTGGCTGGTCTCTAACCTGTGGGCTCAGGCGATCCTCTCATCTCTGCCTCCCAGAGTGCTGGATTGACAGGCGTGAGCCACCGAGCCTGGTCTGGACATTGTTTTAAATCAATGAAACAGAATGCACATCAAACAGGTGTTAAACATTTCTATGACATAGTGCATTATATGACATAGATGTTAAGCCGGGCGTGGTGGCTCACACCTGTCATTCCAGCACTTTGGAAGGCCGAGGCAAGAGGATCGCCTGAGTCCAGGGGTTCAAGACCAGCCTGGCCAACTTGGCAAGACCTCGTCTCTACAAAAATCAAAAAATTAGCCGGGTGCGATGGCGCACACCTGCGGTTCCAGCTACTTTGAAGGCTGAGGCGGAAGGATCGCCTGAGCCCAGCAGGTTGAGGCTGCAGTGGCAGTAACCATGCCACTGCACTCAGGCCTGGGCAACAGAGGGAGGCTCTGACTTAAAAAAAAATCAATAAATAAAAATAAATATTTCATATTAAATAATAAAATGTTTATTAAATAAGTGAAACATAGGCTTGAGCAAAGTATGATGAAATAAAATATATGGTTAAATTAATTTCACCTGTTACTTTTCTTTCTTTTTCTTTCTTTTTTTTTTTTTTTTGAGTCGAGGTCTCCCTCTGTGGCCCAGGCTGGAGTGCAGTGGCACGATCACGGTCACCGCAGTCTCAGCCCTTGACCTCCTGGGCTCAGGGGATCCTCCTACCTCAGCCTCTCGAGTAGCTGGGGTTACAGGGGTGTGCCACCAAGCCCTGCTAATTTTTAAACATTGTTTTGTAGAGATGAGGTCTCACTCTGTGGCCCAGCTGGTTTCGAACTCCTGGGCTCAAGCGATCTCCCACCTCGACCTCCCAAAGGGCTGGTGTGACAGGCGTGAGCCACCGTGCCCAGCCACGTCTTTTAACACAGCTGCTAAAAATTTAAAACTGCAGCTCGTTATAGTTCTGTTGGACCACGTGGCCGCACCTCTCAGAAGCCACTACCCAATGCTTCCCCCCTGTGGCCTCTGCAGAATTCTCTCAATTTCCCGCATACAGAGGGTGGAGATAAACATTCTTTCCTCCACACATCGAGCCAGGCCTGGGGGGTAACTAACCAGGGGGGTTGCGTGTTCATGTCCTCAGAGCCCAGCCTGAGGCAGAGAGGGCACGCGGGTTATATCCTGATGGGTGAGAGCAGCGGCTCGGAGCACTGTGTTAAGGAGGCTCCTGAGGCTGTGTGCTGCCATCATTGATGGGTGATGACTGGCTCGGGTGAGGTGCGGTTGCCGCAGGCCGGGCTGGTGCTGGGCTCGTCCAGGACAGCCAAGGCCCAGAGAGAGCAAGAAACGTGTGCACAGAGGAGTCCGTTTTCAAGCCTGGGACTATGGAGTTCTGACCTTGCCACACTAAGCTGGGCTGAGCCCACAATTCCACAGTAAAAGCCTGCGAGGGCGGGGGGGTGGCCAACGAGGAAAGACAGCGTAGGGTAGGGCGCGGGGGGTGGATGTGTCTCACTCTCTCGAGATGGCACCGTGGAACCACTCGGGGACCCTGTCTCGGGCCAGCTGGGCCACCTGGGTGTGCAGGAACCAGTCCAGCCGCGGGGGCAGGGGCGGAGGCAGCTTCCTGACCTCTGTCATGGCTTCCTGGGGGAGGGGCTGCCTGGGGAGAGAGGGAGGGGGACCGTCAGGCTAGGCGCGCCTTCTATCTCGGCTCTGGTTTTGAGGCTTGACAGTGCCTCCTCCTTCGGGAAGTCCGCCAGGCTGGACGGGACAAGGAGCTGGCAGCTGGTTTGTGTTTCCTGAGAACCTGCTACGTGCCTGCCGCTTCGGACACATTCACGTCGGCTCTCCCCAGAAATCCTCGGTGGACTCTTCCTTCTCTTTATTGGCAAGAGAGCTGCCTGAGCCCAGGGGTTTGAGACCAGCCCGGCAACTTGGCAAGACCTCGTCTCTACAATAGATCAAAAAATTAGCTGGGTGTGGTGGTGCGCCCCTGTGGTTCCAGCTACTTGGAAGGCTGGGGCGGGAGGATTGCCTGAGCCCGGCAAGTCGAGGCTACAGTGGCCATGAGCGTGCCAGGACAGAGGGAGACTCCAACTCAAAAAAAGAAAAGAAAAGAAAAGAAAAAAGACATGTTTAACAGCTCTGGGGAGGGTGAATAAGAGCCTGGGACTGGAGCAGGCAGTCTGAGTCCAAGCCCTTTGGCTGCTCTGTGCCCTTGTACCAGTCACTTAATCTCTCTGTGCCTCTATTTTCCTCTGTAATTTGGGGTTAATGACACCTACTTGGGATGGTGTAGCTGGCACAGAGCAAGCGAGATATATATATATATTCATGAATCCAATTGTGATCTGGTACAGGGTCAAGTTTTTTTTTTGTTTTTTGGTTGTTTTTTTTTTTTTTTTGAGTTGGAGTCTCACTCTGTCGCCCAGACTGGAGTTCACTGGCCCCTCCGGCCACCGCAGCCTCGACCTGCCGGCTCCGGCGATCCTTCCGCCTCAGTCTTCCGAGTAGCCGGAATTACAGGGACGCACTACCACGCCCGGCTGATTTTTTGATTTATTATAGAGATGAGGTCTCGCCAAGTTGCCCAGGTGGGTCTCGAACCCACGGGCTCAGGCCATCCACTCACCTCAGCCTCCCAAAGGTGCGGGATTACAAGCTGAGCCACCGAGCCCGGCGGCTGTTCTTTTTTTTTTGAGTTGGAGTCTCACTCTGTCGCCCAGGCTGGAGTGCAGTGGCACACTCACGGCCGCCCCAGTGTCGACCCTCTGGGTTCCAGTGATCCTTCCACCTCAGCCTTCCAAGTAGCCGGAACTACAGGTGCATGCTCCTGCGCCTGGCTAGTTTTTGTTGATTTATTGTGGAGACGAGATCTCGCCAAGTTGCCTGGGTTGGTCTCGAACCCGTGGGCTCAGGCAATCCACTTGCCTCAGCCTCCCAAAGTGCTGGGATAACAGGCTGAGCCACTAAGCCCGGCCAGGGTCAAGTTTACAGGCGTCTTCTTTTTTCTACTTGGATGAACTTCTGGTTATCTTTCAAAATCCAGTAAAATGCCCCTCCTCCAGTCAACTTTCTGCCTCTCTTCAAAAAACACCCAGGCATCCCTCTCTGCCCCCACGGGTCTTGGCTGTGACCCCGTGGAGTTGGAGCGTGTGTGTCAGGCTCTGTCTCCTCCAGCCCAGGGCCCAGGGCTTGGCTTTGTGTTTTGGGTCTGCAGTGTTGCCTGGCATTGGCTGGGCACAGAGGAGGGGCAAGGGCGTGGGCTGGTGATGACCGCATCTCGTGGCGGAAGCGCCCACGCCCAGTCCCAGGACTCTGCCACGCTCTCTCCTTCCATGCCTTGGTCCCTGCTGTCCCCTGCCCGGAGGGCCCTGTCCCTAACTCAAGCTCCGTTTCCAGGGGTCACCTCTAACTCCCCCTCCTCCAGGAAGCCCTCCTCACGCCCCTGAAAGCTCTCCATGCCTCTCCCCACCCCACCGGTCCCGTCCCTCCCCCTGGCTGGCCCAGCCCCCACCCTGTCTCCTCCAGGGCAACGGGACCGTGGCACGTACCTGGGTGGCCCCCTCGGTGGCCGAGGCGCTGGCGTGGCGGTGGCAGTGCCTACAGAGGCCTGGGTTTCGATTCAGGGTCTGAGCGTCAGTGGGCGGGGCCGGCCACCCTGGGTAGTTCCTTTTCTTCCCAGCAGGTGTGCCCCGTGTGGGCCAGCCCCCGGCAGGCTTTCCTGAGCCCCCCACTGAGCCCTGGCTCCCAGGGAACGCAGGGGGCACCGGAGGCAGGGGCAGAGCCGGCGCTCCAGCATCTCTGGGCCTGCAAGGGCTGAAGAGCGCCGGGACGTCTGGGGGTGCTGTGGGAGGGTCCGGGTGAGGCCTCCTGCCCTGGAGGGAGAGGCCTTGGAGGACTAGGGGAGTCGGCTCGATGGCGGGGGGCGGTGCCCGACAAGTGTGTGGGCGGCGGAGGCTGCACTGGCAAAGGCCTTGAAACCCAGCTGAGGGGAGATGGCTCCACTCACCCAGCCCCACAGCAGGGCCTCCCCTGCAAAAGCAATGCACAGGGATGTTTGCTTACTTATTTATTTATTTATTTCGAGCTGGAGTCTCACTCTGTCGCCCAGACTGGAGTGCAGCGGCCACTCCCGGCACCCGCAGCCTCGACCTGCCGGGCTCCGGCGATCCTTCCGCCTCAGCCTTCCGAGTAGCCGGAACTACAGGCGCGCGCTACCACGCCCGGCTGATTTTTTGATTGATTGTAGAGACGAGGTCTCGCTGCCCAGGCGGGTCTCGAACCCACGGGCTCAGGCGATCCACGCACCTCAGCCTCCCAAAGGCGCGGGATGACAAGCTGAGCCACCGAGCCCGGCCTTATTTTTTATTTATTACGGACAGGGTCGCCTCTGTCGTCCAGGATGGAATGCAGTGGCACCATCATGGCTCATCACAGCCTCGACCACCTGAGCTCGAGCAATGCTCCCACCTCAACTTCCCAAGGAGCTGGGATGACAGGTGCCGCCAAGCCTGGTTAATTTTTTTTTTTTTTGATAGAGACAGAGTCTTGCTATGTTGCTCAGGCTGGTCTCAAACTCCTGGGCTCAAGGCAATCCTCCTGCCTCAGCCTCCCATATTGCTGGAATACGGGTGTGAACCACCACGCCCGGCCCAGAATTATATTTCGCAACTGCGTTGGCACCAAGGCCCCTGTCGTGCAGGCTGGATTCCTTATTGGATGCTTGCCCTTTGTGTGTTTGTTTTCTCCTTCTGACTTTGAGATAAGCTAGGACACTTTGGGAGCTGTGACACGCCACCTGGGTCCTGGGTGCGGCCCCACACCCAGGGCCTGGCCAGCCCGGGCTGGGAGCCGGCTGCCCAGGTATGGGCAAAGCTGCTTCCTCCTCCCTCCAGGCGGGTGCCCAGATCCCACTGGGCCCACAGGCCTAGCCGTCACCCTGCTGGCTGGACAGCCCCACCGTGGGCTCAGGCTGGCGCCCTCTCCTGACCTCCCCTCCTGGGGCCCTGGGATCTTGCCAGAGTCTTCCCTGCTGTGTGACCTTCTGAGCCCCACAGCCTCTCTGAGGCTCAGCTCCGCATCTGTGAGGTGGGTGTGGTGACAACCCCCCTTGGTCACGTGAAGGTGATGGGAGAGACAGCCCCCCAGTGCCAGCCGAGAGTAACACAGTGGCCTGCGTCTTGGGCAGAGGCTGGGAGACGCAGGCCTGGGCTCCAGACCTCACGGCTGGACTGCCCTGGTGCCTCGTTCCACTTCTCTGGGACTCACGCCCTCCACAGCCCAGTGGGTGGCGGGGGGAGGGCTGGGAGGGCCTGAGAAAGCCTTGCCCTGCAAAGTCTGACCATGGGGTCTCAGCCACGTTGGGCTCAGTCTCCAGGAGCACGGCCGGCTGGCCTGGCCCCAGCCCTCACCGAGGAGTCTCCCTCCCCGCCTGCCCCCCTGCCCTGCCGGGCTGTGTGGTCTCCCACAGACTAACGGCTTCCTTTCAGAATGTCACAACAGCCACCCCACCCGTGTCCGCAGTCCTCAGTCCGCCAACGACACACAGCCCCCAAAGGAAGGAAGGGGCCCAGCGTGGTCCGTGTGTGAGAAGACGGGGGTGCCCGTGGGGAGACAGCAGAACTGGGACCCGGAGGTGCCTCTCTCCGAGGTCAGCTTCTCCAGGGAGGCAGATCTGGGGCCCTCAGGAGGCTGCGGCCGGTGACTGACATCCACAGCCCACATGAGTGACTACTGGGTGGTGGCCACAAGCCAGCTCAGCACTGGGAAGAGGCTGGGACCGTAGATTTTGGGGACTAGGGGCATCCTCGGGTTTTTCCAGCTCAAGGCTTGAGACATTTTTCTTTCTTTTTTTTTTAAAAGCACGTGCCTGTGGTTCCAGTTACTTGGAAGGCTGAGGCAGAAGGATTGCCTGAGCCCAGCAGGTTGAGGCTGCAGTGGCCGTGAGCGTGCCTCTGTACTCCAGCCTGGGCAGCAGAGTGAGACTTCAACTCACAAAACAAAACACAACAAAAAGACAAGGACAGGGCCGGGCTCAGTGGCTCAGCCTGTAATCCCGTGCTTTGGGAGGCCAAGGTGAGTGGATTGCCTGAGCCCGTGGGTTCGAGACCCACCTGGGCAACTTGGCGAGACCTCATCTCTACAATAAAAATAAACAGATCAGCCGGGCGTGGTAGCGCGCGCCTGTAGCTCCAGCTACTCGGAAGACTGAGGCGGAAGGATTGCCGGAGCCCAGCAGGTCGAGGCTGCGGTGGCTGGGAGCGGCCACTGTACTCAAGTCTGGGCGACAGAGTGAGACTCCAACTAAAAAAAAAAAGACAAGGTCTCAGCCGGGTGTGGTGGCTCACACCTGTAATCCCAGCCGTTTCGGAGGCTGAGGTGGAAGGATCCCCTGAACCCAGCAGGTAGAGACTGCTGTGGCCATAAGCATGCTGTCCACTCCATCCTGGGCAACAGAGACTCTGAATCAAACAAACAAAAACCGAGGTCTCATTCCGTGGCTCAGGCTAGAGCGGCTCCATCATGGCTCACTTCAGTCTTGACCACCTGGGCTCAGGTGATCCTCCCGCCCCAGCCTCCTGAGTAGCTGGGACTACAAGCATGCACCACCATGCCTGGCTGCTTTGCTATTTTTTGTAGAGATGAGGTCTTGCTATGTTGCCCAGGCTGTTCTCCACTTCCTGGGCTCAAGTGATCCTCCCTCCTCGGCCTCCCAAAGTGCTGGGATGGCAGGCATGAGCCGCTGTGCCTGCTCTGGGCTTGACGTAACTTTATGGTTCCACTTTCCCACCACACTTCCATTCTGTTCATTCACTGATCTCGCAAACACCGGCCCTGCCCTGTGTAGGCGCCATGCTAGATGCCGGGCGTGAAGCATGAGACAGGACAGCCACGGTCCCACCCTGCTGAGTCCACAGTCCACGGGGAGACAGATGCTCAACAGGTTCCCGTGCAGAAAAGGTGGGCTGGAGAGGCGCCTGTGCCCCTGGAGGAGGAAACCTGGCTCGCTGGAGGAGCCCACAGCCAAAGCGTCCAAAGCTGGAGCCATCCAGCTATGCATCCAGGGAGAGACAGGATGAACAGGGAAAATGTGGTCCCTCCACACAATGAAACTGTACTCAACCGTGAAAAGCAGCGAGGGCCTGACACAGGCCACAACGTGGACAACCTCAAACACACGACACTCAGTGGGAAAAGCCAGACACAACAGGCCACATTGCGCGCAACTCCATTTTTTTCTTTTTGGATTTGGCCCGGGCTGGAGTGCCGTGGCATGCTGACGGACACTGCAGTCTCGACCTGCTGGGCTCAGGCAATCCTTCCGTCTCAGCCTTCAAAGGAGCTGTGACCACAGGCACGTGCCTCCGTGTCTGGCTGATTTTCTGGTTTATTGTAGAGACGAGGTCTTGCCAAGTTGCCCAGGCTGGTCTTGAACCCCTGGGCTTAGGCCATCCTCTTGCCTCCGCCTCCCAAAGTGCTGGGATGACAGGCATGAGCCACCCCACCCGGCTGCGTGTGATTCCATTGACGGAAATGTCCAGAACAGGCGAACCCAGAGAGACAGGAAGCAGATTCGTGGCTGTCAGTGCTTGGGGAGGGGGTGGGGAGTGACTGCTGATGGGACATGGTCCCCTTTTGGGGGGATGAGAATGTACTAGAGGAGGTGGCTGCACATGTGCTAAAAGCCACGGAACTGCACCCTTGAGTGGTGACCTATATCTCAGCAAAGTTACTTAAAAAAAAAAAACCAAGGTGTCATCTCTCTCCGTATAAGGGAACAATTGCTAAGGACCCCCCTCCCTCCCTGCCATGTTGTCAATGTTCTTAGAAACGAGGGCAACTGGGGACACTTGGAGCAAGAGATCAGGTACAAAGGAGTCCCAGGAATGCCAGCCCTGACTGGGGGCCACCAGGTGGAAATTCAGGGCAGTGGGGGCCAACGCAATGGCAGCTCCAAGCCGCAGCTGCTCAGGTGACTTGTGCCCGTTGGGGACAAGAAGTGAAGAGAGAAGTGGGTTCTTTTCTTGGGGCACAAGACAGACAACGATGATCACAATAATAAGACAGGAGCAGTGGCTCACGCCTGTCATCCCAGCACTTTGAGAGACCGAGGCAAGAGGACCATTTGAGTCCTGGAGTTCAAAACCAGCCTGAGCAACATAGCGAGAACTCGTCTCTACAATAAATCAAAAAATTAGCTGGGCGTGATGGCGCACGCCTGTGCTTTCAGCTACTCGGAAGGCTGAGGCAGAAGGATCGCCTGAGCCCAGCAGGTCGAGGCTGTGGTGGCCGTGAGCATGCCCCTGCAGTCCAGCCTGGGGGACAGAGT
>NW_007059862.1:137669-138555 GCF_000164805.1 Carlito syrichta
AAAAAAAAAAAAAAAAAAAAAGATCACTGGCTCAGCCTGTAATCCCAGCACTTTGGGAGGCTGAGGGGAATGGATTGTCTGAGCCCACGGGTTCAAGACCAGCCCCAGCAACTTGGCAAGATCTTGTCTCTACAATAAATAAAAACTTAACAGGTGTGGTAGCGTGCACCTGCAGTTCCAGCTACTTGGAAAGCTGAGGTAAAAGGACTGCTAGAGCCCAGCAGGTCAACACTGTGGTGGCCATGAGTACGCCACTGCACTCCAGCCTGGGCAATGGAGTGAGACTCCAACTCGGAAAAAAAAAATGGGTGCTGGAGGCTCAGGCCTGGAGCCCCCCAAGTGATGGCAGCTGAGCTGGCACCTGCAGGGGAGCCCCAACCTGGTCAGGGAAGGCCTGTGTGGGGCCTGGGCACCCACACTCTTCCAGCTAGCACCCCCCGGCAGCAGGACCAGGGGTGGCCTGGGAAGGGGCTGCTGCCCACTGGCTATCGAGCCCACAGGCTGCATCCTGGCAGCCGGCTGCTCCGAGGGACAGGGCACCAGCTGTTCTCCATGCACCACAGAGGCCACGTGGTGTCTCCTTCGCTAGTTCATGGGGTGCAGGCCACACAAGGCCGTCCCTGTGGCGCTTCCGTGAGGAGGACAGAGTTGGCCGTGGAGAAGGTGAGGCTGGGAGGGGAGTGTCCGGGGAGGTCTGCAGAGCCTGTCCGCAATAATCCTGCCCCGACGGCCCTATGGGCCATGCAGACTCTGCGTGGAAGAGCAAAGGCCCTGAGCAGCGACCACGGAGGGCAAAGTGAAGCCCCAGAGGGGGCCGGTGCTGAGCTACGGGGTGGGTGAGGGGCAGGGAAAGGGGGCGAGGCGGGCAGGGCTGCAGAGTGTGGGG
>NW_007059862.1:139033-156719 GCF_000164805.1 Carlito syrichta
AGGCAATCCACTCACCTCAGCCTCCCAAAGGCGCAGGATTTCAGGTTGAGCCACCGAGCCTGGCCTTTTTTTTTTTTTGGTCAGGTCTTACTCTGTCACCTAGGCAAGAGTGCAGTGGCATGCTCACAATCACCGCAGTCTCGACCTGCTGGACTCAGGCAATCCTTCTGCCTCAGCCTTCCAGGTACCTGGAACTACAGACGTGTACCACCATGCCTGGCTAATTTTTTGATTTACTGTAGAGATAAGATCTCACCAAGTTAGCCAGGTGGGTCTCAAACCCCTGGGTTCAAGCAACTCTCTCACCTCCGCTTTCCAAAGTGCTTGGATGACAGGCTACTGCACCCAGCTGACATCTATTTTTTTAAGGGTATCCTGAACACTGAGAAGGAAGGGATGGAGCCCAGGTTAACAGTTCTATTGGCCGCATCACGTTTACAGTGCCAAATGGACATCTGAGTCTGGGCGTGGTGCCTCACGTCTGTCATCCCAGCACTTTGGGAGGCTGAGGCAGGAGGATGGCTTGAGGCCAGGATTTTGAGACCAGCCTGGGCAGCATAGCAAGAGGCCATCTCTACAAAAATAATTCGCGGGGCATGGTGGCTCCTGTAGACCCAGCTACTCAGGAGGCTGAGGCAGGAGAACTGCTTGAGCCCAGGAAGTCAAGACTGCAGTGAGGTATGATTGCCACATTGCACTCCAGCTTGGGCAACAGAGCAAGACATTATCTCTAAAATAAAATAAGCGATTTGCGGTGGGACAGAGAGCTGACACAGGCTGCATTTATGTTTGGAGGCCCTGGCTGTCTGGAGGTGTGGGCAAATGTGAGATGGGTCCAGCAGGCCTAAGGCTGCTTCCTGGAAAAGACTTGGTGCATGGGGACATGGCTGGCAGACCCCTAGACACAAATCTCTAGCATGTGGCTCCATGTCGGCACCCTCTGCCTGCACTTTTTGTACTAACAATGAGGTTTCTGCTAAATGCTGACTTTCTTTCTGGGAGGCTGGAACCTTGGCCCGTGCTGGGCAGAGGGTGCGGACGTGACTGGCCCCCAGTGAAACCTGGGCATGGAGTCTCCAGGGAGCCTCCATGATCCACATGCTGCATATGTTATTACAACTTGCTGTGGGGCGATTAAACGTGTGGTGTGTGGGCCTACCTGGAGAGGATTCTGGAAGTTTCTGCCTGGTTTTCTCTGGACTCCTCCCTTTGCTGATTCTGTACTTTTTGCAGTGACACACCTTGGCACGACGGCTATGTGCTGAGTCCTCTGGACCACTGACCCTGGGTGGTCCTGGAGGGAGACGCCAGGGAGGTGGGCAGGCTGCTGGCCAAGTGGTGTGCCAGGTGACACAGCTCTTGGGGGGGCTGTTCTTGAGAGGTGGAGCAGGAGGGGGCTTGGAACTGAGCTCAAACTGGCCACATGGAGGCTGTCAGGACCAGGGGAGGATCCCGATGCTGACAGAGGCCAGGCAGAGCACGGGGCATGCAGGTGGACTGGGAGTGGGGACACCCCTGTGCTCTCCCACAGGGAGTGTGGGCGGGCAGGGCCGTGGCTGTAGGGGTATGGATGGGAGCTCAGTCTTCTGACACTGGCTGCCACCTTGCTGAGGGAACCCACAGCCTTGACTCCAATCTCGCCCAGGCCCTGAGACCCACCCATCACACCATCCACATCTGTGTGGCCAACAGGGGAAACGTGGCCGTGAACACCCTTAGACTTTGAAGTGAGCTTTAATTTGTTTTCCTCAAGTGCATTCACTGATGTAAACAGAGCATGTTAGAGGTTCTGGGGGAGCAGACTGTTGCTGGTATGTCGGTTTAATTAAAAAAATAAGAGACTGACAGTGGCTGAAGAAAAAAAAGAAGAAGAAAAAGAAAAGTCTCCCTGCTGACACCCTCCGGCCTGGTGGCCCGGTCCCCATCGCAGTCTCTACGGGACAGAGACCTGTTGAAGCAAATCCAGCTGAAAGTCACCCGGACAGCCGTGCGGTGGGTCCACGGCCGTGGAACGCCTCGTGTCCGGCCAGGGGAGCGGCACCTGATCCCGACCGGCCAGGTCTGCCATGGGAATGAAAGGTGCCTCGTGGCACGACAGACCTGGAGAAGTAAACATGGCAGCTGGAGAGGGCCTCTGACCTGGAAGAGGGGAGGGCACAGCGAGGTGCCATTCTGGCGTGCGAGGAGGGTTCCCGGCACTGGAGGGCTGCAGGGGTGAGGCTGCGTGTCTGGGGCCGCTGGGCACACAGCGACCCTGGGTGCCGACAGGACTGCCCGGGGCCTGGCCTTGAACGGGCTGCGCCAGCTCTCTCTCAGGCTTCACGCCGGACTTCCTCCACACAGGCTCCCCTTTGGCTTCACAGGCAAAGAGGACAAGGGTTTTTGTCACCTGTCCAAATGGGAGAGAAAGTGGCAGCAGGCCCCGGGATGGCTGGGCGGTGCCGCTGGGCCCGGCACCAGTGGCCCTGCTCGGGGTGGGGCCTGTGTCCAGCTGCCGCGGGCCTCGGGCCATGGCTTCTGCCGTAAGGGGGAGGCCTGTGCAGGCTTCTTGGTGGCTGTCATGGTGGCAAGGGTGGAGGCCCAGATGGAGGCGGATACTGGGTGCCGTCGATGGTCACGCCTCGGCCTCTCTCCCTCTCAGTACGTGGTAAGCGGGTGAGCCCGTTCAGTGGATGTTACGAGAAAAATAGCAAATTTTAACTTACTCCATCTCCAAAGTTGAGAAAGATCAGGCAGTTACTAAAATAAACGATTTTGGAATTGCATTCTGGTGGCGCGGGCCCGGCAGCCACTGCAGGAGCAGGCGCTGGAGGTGGGAGGCCCCAGCTGAGTGAGGGGCTCACTCAGGGCGGGCACAGTCAGGTCGGCCGAGCGAGGCTCAGAGTAAGGCGGCTCTCCTCACAGAAGAACACATCGGAAGAAGCTGCTCCTCTTCTGCTGGTCGGGTGTGATCTTGACTCCCTGGTTGCTCCCCTGGGGGCTGTTACCTTCCTGAAACCACAGGTTTTCTGGGGTTACCACTGGGCATCAGCACCACGTATCATAACCAGCCAATCATCTATCTCCATCTGTCACCTGCTAACCATCCAACCACTCATCCATCCATCGCCTTCTCATCACATAGCCCTGCCAACCGACCAACCAACCGCCCATCCGTCCGTCCGTCCGTCCCCTTCTAACCACCCAGCCCTCCGATCAACCAAGCATCCATCCATCCGGCGCCCTCTGACCATCCGGCCCTTCCGACCAACCAGCCACCCATCCATCCATCCATCGCCTTCTGACCATCCGGCCCTTCCGATCAACCAAGCATCCATCCATCCAGCGCCTTCTGACCATTCAGCCCTTCCAACCACCCATCCACCTCTCCAGCGCCTTCTGACCATCCGGCCCTTCCGACCAACCAGCCACCCATCCATCCATCCAGCACCTTCTGACCATCCAGCCCTTCCAACCACCCATCTACCTCTCCATCGCCTTCTGACCATCCGGCCCTTCCGACCAACCAGCCACCCAACCATCCATCCAGCGCCTTCTGACCATCCGGCCCTTCCAATCAACCAAGCATCCATCCATCCAGCGCCCTCTAAACATTCAGCCCTTCCAACCACCCATCCACCTCTCCAGCGCCTTCTGACCATCCGGCCCTTCCGACCAACCAGCCACCCAACCATCCATCCAGCGCCTTCTGACCATCTGGCCCTTCCGATCAACCAAGCATCCATCCATCCAGTGCCTTCTGACCACCCAGCCCTTCCAACCACCCATCCACCTCTCCAGCGCCTTCTGACCATCCGGCCCTTCTGACCAACCAGCCACCCATCCATCCATCCAGCACCTTCTGACCATCCAGCCCTTCCAACCACCCATCTACCTCTCCATCGCCTTCTGACCATCCGGCCCTTCCGACCAACCAGCCACCCATCCATCCATCCAGCGCCTTCTAACCACCCAGCCCTTCCAATCAACCAAGCATCCATCCATCCGGCGCCTTCTGACCATCCGGCCCTTCCGACCAACCAGCCACCCATTCATCCATCCAGCACCTTCTGACCATCCAGCCCTTCCAACCACCCATCCACCTCTCCATCGCCTTCTGACCATCCGGCCTTTCCGACCAACCAGCCACCCATCCATCCATCCAGCGCCTTCTGACCATCGGGCCCTTCCAATCAACCAAGCATCCATCCATCCAGCACCCTCTAAACATTCAGCCCTTCCAACCACCCATCCACCTCTCCATCGCCTTCTGACCATCCGGCCCTTCCGATCAACCAAGCATCCATCCATCCAGCGCCCTCTAAACATTCAGCCCTTCCAACCACCCATCCACCTCTCCAGCGCCTTCTGACCATCCGGCCCTTCCGACCAACCAGCCACCCATTCATCCATCCAGCACCTTCTGACCATTCAGCCCTTCCAACCACCCATCCACCTCTCCAGCGCCTTCTGACCATCCGGCCCTTCCGACCAACCAGCCACCCACCCATCCATCCATCGCCTTCTGACCATCCGGCCCTTCCGATCAACCAAGCATCCATCCATCCAGCGCCCTCTAAACATTCAGTCCTTCCAACCACCCATCCACCTCTCCAGCGCCTTCTGACCATCCGGCCCTTCCGACCAACCAGCCACCCATCCATCCATCCAGCACCTTCTGACCATCCAGCCCTTCTAACCACCCATCCACCTCTCCATCGCCTTCTGACCATCTGGCCCTTCCGACCAACCAGCCACCCATCCATCCATCCAGCGCCTTCTGACCACCCAGCCCTTCCAATCAACCAAGCATCCATCCATCCGGCGCCTTCTGACCATCCGGCCCTTCCGACCAACCAAGCATCCATCCATCCAGCGCCTTCTGACCACCCAGCCCTTCCAATCAACCAAGCATCCATCCATCCAGCGCCTTCTGACCACCCAGCCCTTCCAATCAACCAAGCATCCATCCATCCGGCGCCTTCTGACCATCTGGCCCTTCCGACCACCCACCCACCCCTTGCCTTCCATTCAAAATCAACCGACCATTCATCCCCTTGCAACCAACCGTCCGCTCGCTACTGTCCATCCGACTGTCCTTTCTATTCATCCAGCCTTCCAAGCCACCACCCGTTTGTCCCCTTTCAACCATCCATTCTCCTCCACCCATCCCTAAATCTCCTTCCAACCGCCCATCTGTCCGTCCATCCCCTGCCAACCACCCATCCCCCCGAATGTCCCTTCAATTTGTCCTTCAGAAGCAGACGCACTTCCACCGCCCTCTCAACCCTGTCTCTTCAATCGTTGATTCACCCGCCGTCACCATTCCCACTCACTCCCCACCGTCTTCCCAACCATCTCTGACCCCGCCTCACTCTGTTTTCCACACTTCGTTCTGTCCATCGACCCACCCCTCCCTTTCATCTTTCCAGCCATCTACCCATCTGTGCTGAGTATGTTTCACTGAGGCAGAAGAAAGACTGTCCCGATACAGGAGGCCTGAGTTCAAGGTCACTGCCATTTACAGCCACTTGCTCTTGGTGTTTCTGTGCCACAGCTCTGCCTCCCCATTCCGCCCCCTCTAATATGTACTGCCAGGGACATAACTAAGCTCAAACTTTGTAAACTCATTCCCTACTGAACACCCATCGGTGCGCCCAGTTTTAGTGAAGAACGTCCCCAGCCTGTGATTTGGCCTGCTGAACCCAGGAACTCCAATCCTGTCTTCTCCCACCTTACCCTCTTTGAAACCCTTCCCACCACCCTGCTCCCCCAACTTTTCTTTAATGAGCTTTCTCATCTCTCAGGTAAGCCTGGAATGATTCAACTGCAGTTACTGCAGGCCTGCAACGTGCCAGGTGCATTTCTGGGCACTGGCCATGCAGTGGCCGAGGACACAGGCCCCGCTGTGGGTACTCACCCCGCATGGGAGACAGGCAACCGCCCCATTTCCCACAGCAGTCAGTGAGGAGGGCAAGGAATGATGGATGGACAGTCTGGGTGTACCATCAGCAGAGCGTGGCCTCCAGAGATGGCCACGCCCTAAGTCCTGGGACCTGTGGGCACGTTGCCTGACATGGAGAAGGGACTCTGCTGACGTGGGGGAGGTGGGTGGGCAGCCGGGGTTATCCAGGTGAGCCCAAGCCAGCCCGTCCTCAGTCCTTGAGAATGGAGCAACCATCCCAGCTGCGATGCGTCAGGGATGGAGCAAGGGAAGGGAAGGGGTCTAATGTGCCTGCTGACATCTGTGATTCAGTTCAGAAACAGAAGCTGCCAGGACCAGAGCTGCCCGCCAGCACTTCATCACCTACAGCCTGAAAGAACCCGGCACGGTCTCCAGGCACGCAGCAGGCTGGCACTGAAAGCAGGGGCCGAGGAAGGCAGGTGTCGCGGAAAGGCTTGGGGGCCAACATGCCGCGTTGCTGGTAGTCACGGCACGAGTCCCATGGGCTGCTGCCCAGTTCGACTTCATGGTCAAGAGTGGCTATTGAATTAATCATGGGCTTTCCTCTCAATGCACAGCAGCTCAGAATGTCGAGGATACATTGGCTTCAAGCCAGATGGAAATGACCTGAGTGGCCTTCTGGATCGCAAGGAAGGGCCAGATGGCATGCAGGTGCCAAATGCCCCAAAGGACAGGGAAGTGCTCCGACTCAGGCAGGAAGGCACCACGGACAGTGGGCGCCTGGGACCACAGACAAGGAAGCAGGAGAGGACTGAGAGGCTGGCTGGGGAGGGCTTTGCGTGGACCTCCCCGGAGACCCAGACAACCCCGGGACCCAGTGGAGGTCAAGGGCTGCCGCAACCTGCAAAACCTGGGGCTGGGCTGGACGGGGGCCTGTCGATCTGCCTTGCCTGTCAAGATAGGGTGCAGCGGCTGTCAGACACGACGCATGGGCCCCACCACAATGTGGACACTGCCTGGCGGAGCGGTTGCAGAGCGCTTTGGAGGAACTCTCTCTGCGAGCACCACGTGAGCCGTGTGCCTTCTCACAAGCACACGGAAAGGGCCGTGTGCACCTGTTGCCCAGGGACTGGTGGCCAGCGCTTGTCCGCGGGGCAGCATGCCTGGCCGGCAGAGCTGGTGCAGTGCCCTAACCACACCTGCCGGCTCTTGCCCTTCTCCTGGCAATGCCCCTGGGTCTGGTTGGGACCTCCACAGGCAGCCTGACGTGGTCATGCCACTGTGGCGACGATGGCCAGATGCATCAGATGAACACGGGGACCTGGGAGGAACGCACACTCACCAACTTTTTGTCCATTTTTGCTTTGATGTCTCTGGCGAGAGTGAAAAACGCCTGTGGAACAAGCATCCCATCAGGGGCCTGGAGGGCAGGACCCAGAGTCCTTGGCTGCTGCGCGGAGGGCCAGACAGGAAACAAGGCGGCTTCCTGGGCGTGGTCTGTTTGGCTCTTGATGCTCACCATGCAGTGGGCTCTGCTGGCCTGTCCAGCCCTCCTGTTCTTCCCCGGCCCCCTGCCCACCTGGACGGGCCCCCGGGCTAATTCTCACTTGCGCAGAGCACCGAGTCAGCAGAGCATTTCCACACGGGCCACCGCCCCTCAGGCAGCACCCCTGCGAGGGAGGGCTACACTCAGCTGGCCAGAGAGGAAACTGAGCTCAGAGAGACCAGGTGACTTATCTGAAGGTGCTCAGTGGTTAACTGGCCGATGCAGAAAGATCGGAAGGGCATTCAGCTCTCTGTCCCTGACTTCTGGGTTCTGCCTGTCCACTGTGACCCCTTTCTGACTGTCAGGGAGAAACACAAGCAGCTCTTTGGCCAAACCAGCTTCACTTTGAGCCACTGCACGGCAGGGAGGTGTGGAGGCCAGGAGGGCGAAAGGCTGGGGCCGCTGATATGGCCTCCTGAGTGTCCCCGTCACCATAAGCTCTCTCCACAAATGCCTGCGCTCCCTCTCTGTGTGCTCGCCCGGCTTCGGGAGAGGCCCAGTCTCAACTTCCCCTGTGAGTGGGAAGTTCTCTTGAGGAGGGTGGGTCGTACCCCTTTTCCCCTTAACTCACCAGGCTGGACACTGACAGGTAAATAGAAATCTGACGGGTGGAAACGGGAGTACTAGGGGAGGGGCAGGTGCAGCAAAGGTTGGAGGGAGAGCACCCAGGTGGCCTAAGGGGGCATGGCCTGAGCCCTGGGCACAAACGCCAGCAGGTGCCAACAGGAGGGCGTTCTAGGCTAGCCAGGAGCCTGGCCTTCATGGGCAGAGGGGTTTAGGTCGGGAGTGGTGTGGAAGACCCAGCAGAATGGGGTAGACATTGGGTCAGCCGCCAGGCTGGCATTGCCCCACGAAAGGAAGAATGGTCGGGCCCAGGTTTTGTCAGGGTGCCCTTCTCTGTCTGGGCTTCTGACCTGGGCCGACCCATGTGCAGGTGGCACAGCTGAGCGCGTAATCTGAGCTGGGCCTGGGCGCCCTACCAGCTGGGACGCCCGAGCCTCAGTTTCCTCCTCTGCAAAACCGTGCCTGCTCCCGAGGGATGCCTGAGCGCCAGCGAGCCGGGTCCGGTGTCCTGTGTGGGCCTGGGCCTGCCCTCGTGCTGCCAGGAAGTGGCTTCGGCAGACCTCCTGGGCAGCCAGGTCTGAGGCCAGAGCTTGGGTGGAACTCCCAAGCCAGCCCAGCCCCCGGGCTGTGGGCAACCGAGGGCTGTGTCTCCACAGGGCCCGGGACTCACGTTCTCCACATTGATGTTGGCCTTGGCGCTGGTCTCCATGAACTTGATCCCGTAGTCGAGGGCCAGCTGTGGGGGCAGGCACACGCACGCGCAGTCAGCAGCGCGGCACCTGACCGTGCTTCTTGAGGGGAGATGGGAGCAGCGGGCAGGGGCTGTGGCTGGGGCTTCCCAGGCCCCCTGGAGTGTGGGTGGGAGCCCGTCGTGGAGGTCGGGAGAGGCCCCGCTGGGCATCTTCGGCCTGGCCCTGCTGGGCCTCTGCCTCCCCCTCCCACCCGCAGAAGGTACAAGCCAGGGCAGCTTGTGCTCACGGAGGCCGTGGCACACGGGGGCCCAGGGTATGGCAGGGGTGGGGAGGCCTCTGAGCAGGGGCCCTGAGACCCCCGGCCTGAGTGTTGCACCCACCTTTTCTCCCCGCTCCTTGGACACTTGTCTTTTGTCGTTGACGTCACACTTGTTCCCGAGTATCATCTTTTCCACATCTGCAGAGGCGTGCTGGGGGCGGATAGACGGGGTCAGCCTGGACAGCATAGACCAGGTGCCTCGGCCGAGGTACAGCCCGTCTCCCGAGACCAGCGGGGGGCCAGGGACGGGTGGAAGCTCAGAGAGGTTGGGCAGGAGCCCTGCATCACACAGCCAGTGTAGCTAGGGCTCCAGCTGTGACTCTGGCCAAGCGCATTTTCCAAAATGCCTTCTGATTAATGAGAGCAGCTTCTCCGAGTAGTGCCCTGCAGGCCCTGGGCCTGGACTGCTGGTGAGGTCTGGTTTCCCTGGGGGTTCCGATATTCACAAGGCTCCAATATTTGCACCACCCACATCCTCTCTCTGCCCACGGCTCCTCTTCAGGAGGCCCCAGCTCCTGCCCTGGGACCTTCTGCTCCAAGCTGTCTCTTCAGGCTCCAGAACTGGCCAGAAGTAGCCCTGTGTGTCACCATCCCCAGGTTGCCTTAACCTGCCTTAACCCCTGTGGAGTGGATCTTCCTGAGACAGGACATCGGCAAGTACCTTCTCCCAGCAGCGCAGACCTGATCTTGGTGGCACCTGTAGCTCACCCCGCCTAACTTCCTGTGACCCAGAAACTCCCAGCCCACCGCCCAGAAGCAGACCAGAGTGGCAGTCTCTCCTCTCCACTGATTCAAACGTGTCCCCAGCCAGGTGAAGCCTTGCACCAGCACTCGACAACTGGACCCTCTAGGGGTCAAGGAGGTGGGCCCAGGGAAACTGCTCACACATGACAGGGTGGACTCTGCCTGGCCCAAGGAGCCACAAGTCCTGGGTGGACAGCAACATGACTTTGAGTCATGGCTTTACAGCTGGGCAGAGTTCCCTAGCTGTGACTCAGGCCTGAACCCCACCTGGTTAGTTATCAAAAACCTCGGGCGCCGCTGGCCAGGAAGGCCTGAAGGGGAGGTCATGTCTTTGGTGGCGGGGGGCAGGGGATGAAGACGTGGGTTCCAGGAAGGGGTGAGACTGGCCTCCTCCTTGGCCCTCCCTGGGTCAAGGTCTGAGACAGGTGGCTTGTACAAGATCACACCCTGATCTGATGCAGCTCAAAGTACAACCTGACCCGCCTGCTCACCACACCCTCCACATATGCTAGTGTGAGAACCTTCCCTCCCCAGAAGGCACCTGATGGGTGGCTCTGGTGGCCACAAGCTGCAACACCCCTGCTCCCACGGCTGAGTGGTCCCCGCTCCTGCTATGCCCCCAGCCAGGAGGCTTTTGGCAAGCTACCTCCAGGTGTCTGTGTGAGGACCAAGGGGGTGTGGAAGGAGCCGATAACCTCACCTCCTCAATGTTCCGGATCCAGTTGCGGATGTTATCGAAGGACTTCTCGTTGGTGATGTCGTAGACCAGCATGATGCCCTGCAAGGGGACAGAGGTGTGGGCTCTGGGCAGGGACGGCCACTGGGACGGTGGACGCCAGGGCCCCGAGCACAGGAGAACAGTGGCGCGGGGCCGTTGCCTGCCCTTCCCAACCCTGTGGCTTCCCGTGCCAGCACACTATGGTCTCACAGGCCAGACCCCACCACGACCTCGCTGATAGGCCAAGCCCAGCCCACAGTCCCAGCAGCCCACAAGGTCCTGTGGCTGTGAGCTGACCCGCCGGTTGTCGCACTCCCCTCACGCAGACCCTCCCCTGAAGTCGGCCTCTTCCTTCCTCTCCCCGCCAGGTCAGGGCCACATTCTCTGGGCACCCAGCACGCCCTCTGTGGTGGCTTCTGCATGAAGAGCACGGCAGCAGGGTTTGCTGGCGTCTCCCAGCCCTGGCTGGCGGATCATACTGTCCCGACTCTGTGGGTGGGGAGCATGACGGCGCTGGGTGGCCAGGCCCCCGTCTATGGTCACCAAGAGAGTAAACACTACAGTCAAACCCATAGCAGCCTGACACTGATCCCACCAGAGTGGGGGCTGGGCAGTGTGAAGAGCCTCCCAGTTACCTGACCAGGCAGGAACGAGGGGACAGCCTGTAGGTCCTGAGAGCAGCAGCGCAGCCCTGCCTCAGCCTGACCCTGATCTCATCACCCTTCTCTGTGGCGAAAGGCAAACATTCCCATGTGATACGGGGAAACTGCGGCACAGGATGGCATTGCAGACCCAGGCCACGTGGGGTGAGCCCTGGAGGAGCTAACCCTGCTGCTCCCAGGAGTCCCAGGTCCCATCCGCGCTGCCCTTTGCCAACCGGGTGCTGCTCTGCAGGCCCTCGGGGTGCCCACAGTGGCTAGGCTGCCGTGCCATCGCAGGGCTCCTGATCCCTGAGGCCTCAGGCTCACACCCAGGCCCAGGTAACTCCACTCTCCACGCACCTGCCCCAGGACACAGCCCTTCAGCTGTCTCAGGGGTGTCATAGACCGAAAACCTGGGGCCGCCCGAGTCTGTGCTGGGTGATGCTGGCTGCGGGGGGCACGAGGGTGTGGGAGAAAGCCGCATGGTGGGGGTGGGGCAGGGAAGCTGCTGCGGCCCCAAGTGTCCCGTGAACTGCGGGACATGACGAATGGCCTCACGGGCTGCCACGGCCATGGCCAGGACAAGACCCCCGATGCTGGCAGGGAGCCCGTCGGGAGTCTCTGGGGATCCCGCCAGCAGGAGTAGGCAGAGGCTTCAGCACCTGTGATACCGCCACCCAGCCAGGGCAGGCAGACCCCATGAGCTGAGCATGGTCAGAGCCAGAGGGGTGTGAGACCCTTGTCACCCTGCACACAGAATGGGCCCCTGACGGCTCTGGAGCCCTGCCACCACCAGCAAATTGGCGAATTGTGTCCAAGAAGCCAAACCCCTGGGTTTCTCCCTGCTGATGGGGAGGGGGCGGCCTGAGGGGCAGGGGGTGGAGCTCTCTGTTGGGGTAGGCAGGTCCTGGAAAACACAGGCCACCGACTCCAGGTCCTCCTTGAAACTCCCCTCAGGGCTCCCTGTGACCACCGTCAGCCCCCTGGGCACATCCCCGCCTGTGTCTGCTGCCACACATCGGTCTGCTCAAATCTGGGACATCTCTCTGATGGAGATGGCAATACCCCTGCAATGGTGGCCACACTGTCTGGGCTGTCCCATCCAGCCATTGCCGGCCAGAGACGCAGCTCTGGGGCACCAGAAACACAGCTACTTTGATGGAGGGGTGAATGTTTCCATTTTAATTGGTCTAAATTTCTTTCATTTTATTTCTGAGTCAGAGTTTCACTCTGTCACCCAGGCTGGGGTGCAGTGGCACACTCACAGTCACTGCAGCCTCAACCTGCTGGGCTCAGGTGATCCTTCCACCTCAGCCTCCTCAAGAAGCTGGAACCACAGGCATGTGCCACCACACCCAGCTAATTTTTTTATTTATTGTAGAGACGAGGTCTGGCCAAGTTGTCCAGGCTAGTCTCGAACCCCTGGACTCGGGCAATGCTCTCCCCTCCACCTCCCAAAGTGCTAGGATTATAGGCATAAGCCACTGTGCCAGGCCTAACTGGTCTAAATGTAAACGGCCCCATGGGGCCTGTGGCTTGGTTGGCCTGAGCCTAGGCGGATGGCCAGCCCGTCACTCTGATGCTGGGAAGATGTGGGCACTGCGACAGATAGCCCACCCAGGCTGGCCGGTTACCCTCTGCGTGGATCTGAGCAGGGCAGGCGCCAAGCCAACCCTAAGCTTCCTGATCATAAACAGAGATAGCTATGGTTCATGGCCAGGATGCAATGACATAACCTGGGCTAACATCCGGCCCAGTGCCTGGCGCAGGGGATGGCTTGGTGATTGGGGCTCTTTCAGCCCAGAGAGGGTTGGGACCTGCTTGAGGTCACACAGCGCTCCAGTGGCATAAGTTCCCAGGGATCGCAGAGCCCCAAGGCCCTGCCCCACCCACCACCAGAGCACAGAGGTGTGAGGGCAGAAGTTCACCCATTCAACGAGGAGAACTAGGGTTGCGCCCTGGTCGGACTTCTGTTGTGCTCAGAGCTGCATGGGATGCTACACACTCGATGCCTTCATTCACCTCCGCTGTCCCCGGGCTTTCCTGAGCACCTACTGTATACTGGCAGGTTCCCAGCACTGGGCATGTGGCAGCAACTGAGATGTGGCGCTGCCCGCATGGAGCTTAGGGTCTAGCCGAAGGAAAGACAGGTGCCCTGCAGCTGAACAAGGGGTGCGATGGAAGATGGGGTGACAGAGGCTGGAGTGGGGACCTGGGCCCTCGCCCTCACCGCAGCCCGGGACGGTGGCGTTCTCTGATCCACCTCCCAAGGACGTTGGAGCTCAGAGGGCGAGAGGGGTCTGGGGCCAGGTCCAGGGGTCCACCTTCCACTTCTGCCTACGGGGCCAGTCTTGGACAGGAGGACCCCGAGGGCATGTGCCCTACCTTCCCCTCGGCGACTTCTACATGCAGCTCAGGCCTGGCCCAGAGAAAGTGCTAGTAAGTATCTGCGTGACGGCAGATGAGTCTTCCTGCCACGTCACCTGTTTCAGGCCCGGGCGACAGATCTAGCAGCCAGCAGCCTGGGGCACATCAGCGCTTGGAAGGCCTTCCTGTTTTGGTAGAAATTCCACAGAGGCTGACGTGGGTCACGTGACCACCCCAAAATGCTGGGGCTTGCTGGCTCTGATTTCACTGACCTCACCTGGAAGAACCGGCTTCCTGTGTCTTCCTTCACTCCCAAAGAATTCTCAATTCAACTCTGCATTGTCTCGGAAGCCAGAGGGAGGTATACACACAGGACGGGGCAGGGCGCAGCCTCCTCCTGAAACTAGCTGGAGACCAAGGAGCCCAGGGAGCCGGGGCTTGGGCGCCACAGAAACATGCAGGCTTTGTGCCCTGGTGCATGGTGACAGTGGTGCTGACTTAAAAAAAGACAGAAATGAGACACACAGAATCCATACCATCGCGCCCCGGTAGTAGGCTGTCGTGATGGTCCGGAACCGCTCCTGACCGGCCGTGTCCCTGAACATGAAAAGGAAGATCAGCACCATTAAAGGCAAATCGTTGTCTCTCGGGAGAATAGGGAATGTCTGCCCATGTGTCTGCCGAGGCAGTACCTTCCAATCTCCCCGCCACCGCAGAGAGGGACTCCGTGGCTTGGGGGTCTAGCCAGGCAGTGGCAGGGCCTCGGGGACCTTGGCTGACATGCCCTCTCCTCTTCTGGCCTCCGCTTCTGGGGGATTCTCCCCAGTTTCTGGTCACAGAGGGGCCGAGATGTGGCCCACGACACAGTCCTGCTGCTGGGGGCTCAGGGAGCACTTTCCCAGCTCATCTTGGGTGATGACAAGTCCTTTATCATCTGCACACTAGGAGAGCAGTGCCACTACCCAGGAGGCAGCACCAGGAAACACCACCACGCCCAGTCAGCTCCTGGGGACACTTGGCGTATGACTTAAGAGTGACCCTACAAAGCAGGGTGGAGCTTGAGGCAGGCTGGTGCCTCAAGTCCAGAGCCCCTCCCGTGGCCCTACAGGACTGTACAAAAACGCTGCAGCATATGGCCCTGACTTTGTGGCGATAGAGGACGTGATGTCTGTGGTTATGAACAGTCATTTAATTCCCAACCACGGGCCTTCTTAGAAGAGTTCTGAGTCATGGCCCCACCAAGACTTCTAAGCGTAGAAGCAGGAAGGGGGAAAGAAACTTCTGCCGTGGGGACAGTATCACTTTGGACCTGAGAGCCAAAGTTAGGTAGTGCCAATGTATTGGAAGTGGAGAAACTTCCATGGCCCAGATCCAACAAGGTGGTGAGAGACAGACTTACTCTCAATGTCTACAGGACTAAAAGGGTTAAGCCCCACCCAGTTTTGGGTCTGAAGTTGAACGAAGAGGTGAACCTCATCTGGAGTCACCTGGAGTCGGGAGCTCCCACAAGGCTCCCCCAGAGTGCTATGAGCCAGGGCGAGGGGATGGCAGATGCTGAGATGCCTGAGGGGGAGGGAGCCATGTGGCAGGAGGGTGGCCTCAGGGCCCACCAGGCTCCCCACTCCCACCCGAAGGCACTGGCCACACTCTTAGCTGGGACTTCTCCATGTCTGCTCCGGGATCTCACCATGCCTGGCCCCGGGAGACTCCGGTTTATGGCCCAGCAAGGGGACTCAGAGTCTCTGCGTGTCCCTAGCTTCAGGCGGCAGACGGGTCACCCCCAGGGTTGAGGATGGGACACAGGTCTCAGGATGGGGCCAGCCTCGGCTACAGTCTGGTTTGGGGGTTTCAGGCTTGAACAGCAGGAAGTGGGCCTGGCTGCCCAGGAGAGGAAAGGGGAAGCGAGAGCAGGCCTGCACACCGCAGGGTGGGCTGCGGCCCATGCGGAAACACCCGCCAGGCAGCTCACTACCTGGCACAGAGGGCTCTCTCTGAAGCCCAGACCCAGGTTCTGCCCAAGGAGACACCGAGCTAATGGAGACCGGGCAGCTCTGTCCCCAGCAGGTGCCAACGCAGACCCCAGGCTCCACGGCCAGCAGAGTACACAGCTCCTAGGCTGGGCATGATCCTCGAGCATGCTGCTGGGGCCAGGAGACGGGGGCCACGCTCCCGGGGCGGGGTCCAGGGGCTTCTGACTCAGGGCACTTGCCAGCCTGAGCCCACCAAGGGCAACAACTCTTACCATATCTGCAGTTTAATTCTCTTGCCATCGAGCTCTATGGTCCTGATTTTAAAGTCAATTCCTGAAAGAAAAGAGAAAAGGCACATCACGGCCAGCCACTTCCCCAGCTGTGTCGGAGGTGGGTGCTGTCACCAGTGGGTACTGGCACCGCAGCCTACAGAGACCCACCTGGCCTGGTCATGGGCCACACCACGTCTGGAAGCCTCTGGTGTCACTTGCCCTGCAGAAGGGGTGGTACCAAGGAGCGCTGGGGGATGTGAGTGACGCTGTCCGGAGGTGGGCCAGAGTGGCCCAGGGCATGTGGGTGGCAAAGGCTGGTCTTGTCTCTGGTCAGCTGAGCTCACCTCTGGGAAGCCCTCTGCAGGTCCCTTCCCCGAGTCTCCTGCGTCTCCTCCTCGTGTGGCTTGGGCCCCATTGACTCCCCGTGTGCACCCTCTGGCGCCCAGTCCCTCAGTTGGGCAGACTTCTCCTTCAAGGCCCGCCTGAAAGTGGTCTCCCGAGAAGCCTTCTCGAGCCCAGCTTCCTTCTCTCCCACCTCCTGGCCTCATCCCTTCTCCCGAGGGTGACCTCACAGGACTGTGTGACGCCCACAAGCCACCTCCCAGCCTCAAAACATACAGCCCTATGTTGCAGCCTCCACCCTAAACCTTCTGCTGTGTCCGCCAAGGACGAGCAGACAATCGAAATGTGCTATTTCCACACATAAATCTGCACACAAGTGTCCAAAGCAGCTTTAGTAGTAACAGCCAAACCACAGAAACACCCAGATGGCCGCCAACAAAGACACACACAGTGTGGCTCCTCTACACACGGAGGTCAACTTGGCCATAAAAAGGAGGGAGGCGCTGACACAGGCCACGGTGTGGACGGCCTTGAACACACGACACTGAATGAGAGACGCCAGGCATGGAGGGCCACACAGGGTGGGACTCCATTGATAGAAACATCTGGAACAGGCAAATCCACAGAGACAGGCAGCAGATTCCTGGCTGTCAGGGGCCGGGGGTAGAGACGGGCAGACCGGGGGGTTGGTTTCTTTCTGGCACAATGAAAATGTCCTAAAATTGGAGGTGGTGATGGACAGACAACTCTAAAGTCGCCAAGAGCCACCGAACTGCGCACTTGAAATGGAGGAGTCCAGCCGGGCTCAGTGGCTCAGCCTGTCGTCCCACGCCTTGGGAGGCTGAAGTGAGTGAACTGCCTGAGCCTGCGGGTTTGAGACCTGCCTGGGCAGCGAGACCTCACCTCTACAATAAATCAAAAAAGTAGCCGGGCATGGGAGCGCGCGCCTGTAGTTCCAGCTACTCGGAAGGCTGAGGCGGAAGGATCGCCGGGGCCCAGCAGGTCGAGGCTGCGGTGGCCGGGAGCGGCCCCTGCCCTCCGGTCTGGGCGACAGAGTGAGACTCCGACTCAAATAAATAAATAAATAAAAAATAAATGAGTGGATCTCATGGTACATTAATTATATCTCAACCAAGCTGTTAAGAAAAAAGCTCCTGGGGCTGGGCATGGTGGCTCATGTCTGCAATCCCAGCACTTTGGGAGGCCAAGGTGGGAGGACTGCGTGAGCCCAGGAATTCAAGACCAGGCTGGGCAACAGAGTGAGACCTCATCTCTTAAAAAAAAAAAAAAGAAAGAAAAGAAAAGAAAAAGGAAGAAAGCTCCTTCCAATGGCTTCCCCGGTCTCTTCCTCCAGAAAAAAGTCCAAAACAAGCTGCTCACCTCTCAGCACCTAGGGCGTGACTTGCTCTCTCTGGCCACACTGCCCACATACCCTGGCCATGCCACCAGTGCAGCCCTGCCACACTGTCCACGCCTTGACTGCTGCCTAAACACCCTGCAGGCGGTTCAGCACTGGGACCTGCAGAGGGCTCCCCAGAGGTGGGCTCAGCCGGCCACAGCAAGACAGACTTTGCGGCCCGCACACTTGGCCAGCCTGGCCTGCCTCTCCCCCCACCCCACCCCAGCA
>NW_007059862.1:157106-160551 GCF_000164805.1 Carlito syrichta
GGCTCAGGCAATCCACTCACCTCAGCCTCCCAAGGCGCGGGATGACAGCCTGGGCCACCGAGCCCGGCTCCCTCTTCTCGAGTGTTTCTTTCTGCAGTTACCTGGCTCCCCGCTTTCCAGGCCCCCCATCAGCTCTCCCTTCACGACCCTTTCTCTTTATACACAGCCTTAACACCATGTGTCTGTTTACTTGCTCCATGGACCTAGGAGTAAAACTCACTGATCCGAAGGACCCGTGTGGATGAAACAGACGAGTCTGGCCTCTGCCACCAGGAGCTTGCTCTAAATCTCTGCCTGAGAAGCCCCAAAGCTCAGGCCTGGCGTGACCTCTCTGAAGCCATGGTGGGGACGCCAATCCCATCCCGCCAGCCTCAGCACCGGAATTTCGCGCACTAAAAGATGAACTCTCGGGGGCCGGAACTTGACACGCCTGACTGCTGCAACCTCCAGTGGCTAAACGTGGCAGGGGCTGAATCCAGCTGTGCTAGAAGCCCATCACCCTGATCTGCACACACCTGGACTCCAGGCCTCAGTCTGTGTCTGCTTCCCTGACCCACCCAAGTTGTCTCTGCTGCCCCTGCACCAAGACAGAAGCCGGGAACACAGAAGGCCCGGGGAAAGACGACTGGGAGAAAGAATTCAAGTGCAGCAGAGGCCAGGTGTGGTAGCTCACGCCTGTAATCCCAGCACTTTGGGAGGCCAAGGTCGGAGAACTGCTTGAGCCCAGGAGTTTGAGACCAGCCTGGGCAACACAGTGAGTCCCTGGCTCTACAAAAAAAAAAAGTTAGCTTGGTGAGGTGGCATCAGTAGTCCCAGTGGCTTGGGAGGCTAAGGCGGGAGGACTGCTTGAACCCAGGAGGTTGAGGCTGCAATGAGCAACAGGGTCATTGCACTCCCACAAAGGCCATCCATCTCACTAAGGGATAAATGTGCCCTGAGGAGATGGCGGGGGCCATGCCAGGCTGGTGTTGAATGATTCCAGGGAGCCACAGGGCCAAGTTCACACCACAAATGATCGATGGGCTTAGGAGAATAGGCTTTGGCAAAATGTAACCCAGGCAGAAAAGGAACAGCCACTCAGCCCTTGATCTATAGAGAAAGCCCAGGGGTGCGCTCAGCGCCAACACAGAATTGCCTTTATGCGTTGAGCAGTCGTTCAGTACCAGGCAGTTCAGCGTGGACTCTCCCTAAGACTTTCCCCACATCCCGTCACACAAGTACAGGGATACACAAAGTCGAGCAGCCCTGTCATCGGCCACACTCCACGGTCTTGGACTCCCCCGGCTTTTATTAGCACACCGTGTGTAATTAGGAAGTGTAAACTTTACAAGGTCTAAGAATTATGAGACCATAACTTCAAGGTCATGGCAAATTAAACTTTCCTAGAAGACAGAGGTCTGAAGGAAGGCTACAAATGTAAACAGAGGAATCCTGGGGTGGGAGGGAGGGAATCTGGGGTTACTCTCGGGTTCAGGGGCCACCTCCATCTGGCTGGCCACCTTGACCAAGCCACACCCTCACGGGCAGATGGAGGATGACAGTCTCCTTGGAGCCTTTAAGTGCTAGACTGGGTTCTCTGGGTCAAGATTAGAAGCCAAACAAAAAATTCAACTCCTGAACTAAAGAGGCAGGAAGGTGCTGAGACTGGGAAACTGAGGTCTGGATGACAGCAAGCCACAGCCTGCCCGGAGTTAACATCACTTCCCAATTGGTGGGGACACAGGGGTTATTCTCAAGTTTGACCTTGGAGTGGGAGTGGGGGAAGAATTCAGAAACACCTGCCTCCAGGGGTGGGTTGCCATCACTACAGGAGCCATTCGCTTGCTTCCTCTAGTGGGCTCTGGCGAGGGTGACAGCCCCTCATTTATTGTGTAGTTCTGGTCCTCAATCGCCCAGGGCACTGGCGCAGGCAGAGAGCAGTACTTCTACGCTGAAGAAACAGGGCTCAGAGAGGAGCAGTGCTTGTTCAAGGGCACACAGCACCTGGGAGCAGACCTGATAAACTTCCAGTCTGAACCTCTCTACTTTCCATTTGGCTGAACAAAGCGCAGCTCCTGGAAGAGGGCAAGGGCGGAATATTCGCATCGTGGTGGGGCTCAGGGAGTTAACATGGTTTGGCTGAAGTGACACAGGAAAGCAAAGCCCCTCCCTAGGTGTTCTCGAGTGGCATCAACTCCTGGGCCTGGTGACTGCCCCCTGCCTTGGTGAGGTGGCACCAGTAGTCGCAGCAACTCGGGAGGCTGAGGTGGGAGGACTGTTTGAGCCCAGGAAGTTGAGGCTGCAGTGAGCTATGAGAGTGCCACGGCCCTCCAGCCTGGGCAACAAAGTGAGACCCTTTCCCTAAAAAAACATATAAATAAAGTGCAATAAAGGGCCTACATGGCCCACGCACCTCACAGGCCACTCTGACGGTGTTACTCTCAGGGAAAACCTTTCGTGGGCAATGGCTATCTTTGTGGCATGGAGAGCCATCGGCTCTGCTTCTGTGGATGTCACAAGCCAACTCTGTGCAACCACAGCGTGGGCTGGCCCTGCGGGAAAGGCTGTTCTAAGTGACAACCTGCGTCCTGGGCCCTGTGATAGGGAAGTCAAGGCCGTGTGTGGCAGGAGGGGCTTTCTGTTTCTCACGGAGGTTTTTATCTTGCGTCTCCTCAGGGATGACAGGTCCCGGGACAGGTGGCCGTCTCTCGCCACTGCTGTCATCCTTGAGTGGGACAGCAGGCCGGGGGGAGAGTCTCCCGATGGTCTCTCATCACTCCTACATCACTCCTTCTAGAGAAAAGCACTGCTCCTGGGGGAAACGGGGTCAGGAAGACGGGCTCAGCCTCTGAGTATTCCAGAGGAAAGAGCGAGAGCCGTGTGGGGGAGTCCTGGAGCCGAGGCAGGGCGGGCGTGCTGGTCCTGAGGGCGCCTGGTTGCATCTCTGGGATGGCTGAGCCTCGAGTTCTGGGCCCGAACCCTATCCTCGCCACCTGCTGACTGGTGACCTTGGGCAAGTCCCGTGCCCGCCCCGAGCCTCAATTCCTCATCTGGGCGCTGGGCTCCCGACAGCCCCCGACGCAGGTCCGGAGAGTGAAACGCACACACAGCACAGGCCCGTGGCAAATACGAGTCAGACGTCACTGTCTCCTTCGCGCGGCCAGTTCCCCAGGCCTCAGTTTCCCCTCCTGTGAGACTGGAGCCCCCAAGGAACCGCTGCGAGGCCAGAAAGAGGCGACCGGCGCGGAGAACCCGGCCCAGGACGCACACTCCCCAGCGGCGGGCTGAGGGCCGAGCGCAGTCTCCCCGTCTGCAGAGCGGGCGTCTGTCCCCCAAGACGGCCCGGGCACCCCAGAGCGGCAGTGGCGGCTCTACGCCCCTCGGGCCCCCGCGACCCTCGCAGAGCCCCGGGCCCGGCCTGCCAGCCCCTCGCAGACCCTCGATCCCGGCCCCCCGGGGCGCCCCG
>NW_007059862.1:161319-175181 GCF_000164805.1 Carlito syrichta
CCCGGGCTCGGGAACCCTCCCGCCTCGGCCTCCAGGCTAGCCTGGACCGCAGGTGCGGGCCACCCCACCCGGCTTGTCTTCGCGTTTTTTGTAGAGACGGGTCTTGCTATGCTGCCCCGTCTAATCTCGAAGTCCTGGCCTCGAGCGATCCTCCCGCCTCGGCCTCCTCGGTGGCTGGGACTACAGGCGCGGGCTAAACATCTGGAGCGCTGGCCCCATGCCTGCACGGGTAAAAAATGCAAACTGGGTCATCTTCACCGCCCCCCAGGGAGGTGGGTGTGGCTTTTTCCCCGGTTCCCGTGAGAAAACCGAAGCCAGAGGAGGCTGTGACTTTTATCAGCGGGCCTCTGGTGTCTGAATTCCGATCGCGGGGCTTCCTGCTTCTGGGAGCGCGGCGGCTCCTGGGGACTCCGGGGCCTCGCCCAGGGGTCTTGCCCAAGGCGGCGCGGCCTCTCCTCCACTTCGGCGCAGGTGATCCTTCCGCCTCCGCCTTCCACGTCGCTGGAACCACAGGCAGGTGCCACCATGCCCGGCTCATTTTTTGATTTATTGTAGAGAGGCGGTCTCGCCAAATTGTCCAGGCTGATCTCGAACCCATGGGCTCAGGCAGTCTTTTTGCCTTGGCCTCCCAAAGTGTCAGGATGCTGTTTTGGGGGGGTTTTTTTGAGCCAGAGTCTCACTGTCACCCAGGCTGGAGTGCAGTGGCAGGCTCACAGCCACCACAGCCTCAGCCTGCTGGGCTCAGGCAGTCCTTCCACCTCAGCCTTCCGAGTAGCTGGAACCACAGGCACGTGCCACCACGCCTGGCTAACTTTTTTTTTTAATTGTAGAGACAAGGTTTTGCCATGCTGCTCAGGCTGGTCTCGAACCTGTGAGCTTAGGCAATGCTCTCGCCTTGGCCTCCCAAAGTGTTGGGATGACAGGCGTGAGCCACTGTGCCTGGCACGCCTCGCTTTGATCTTTACTGGTCTAGAGCGTTCTCTGCTCCCATCAGTGTGGAACCAGGCTCCTTCCAGCTCCTCTCCTGCTTTGCTGTGTACGTGCGACGTGCGCAAAGCCTTCCCCAGGCGCACCTCATGCTTCCATGACTCAGGAAACAGGAAACAAAGAACTGACTACCTCGTGTTCTCACTCAAAAGGGGACCCCGAGCATCTACCATAAAACTATAGGAAAGGGCTTGGCAGTAGCAGGCCACTGCCAGGGGTGGGAGGATGGTACAGAACACCCATAAGGGCGCCCAGTCTCAAACCAGGTGAAGTGGGGACCAAAGGGAGGCCAAGCTTCACCTGTACAATGACCACTTCTGTGCCGAACCCTGGATCGCGCCCCACATCTCCAAATTAAAATCCTACGCATTCTTCACAGTCTGGTTCAGGCAGGATTGGGGGTGACAAAGGACGGGAACTTTTTTCCCCTCCAGTTAGGGTCTCACTCTGCTGCCCAGGCTAGAATGCAGTGGTGGAATCATAGCTCACCGTAGCTCCAAACTCGTGGGCTCAGGTGATCCTTCTGCCTCAGCCACCCGAGTAAGCTGGGACTGCAGGTGTAAGCCACCACACCCGGCCTAAGACAGAAGCCTTTAAGGTAACGAAGGTCAAGTGCTCTCATGTGTTAATATGCAGAACACAATTCATGGAGTCTTGGTATAAAGCAAAGAAATCATTTGCTTAGTTCTTGGTTCAGTTCTCTTTCCACTAACATTCGTTAAGCTGAAATGCTTTGTACGTCTCCCCACACAGTCCAGAATTCACACAGATTGTACTTTATGTAAAAATTTATTTGACCAAAATGTAGAAAAAGTGATACTATTACATATGATACAGTTGCAAGAATCTAAAGAAAAGTGTAGATTTTATGTGTGTGCCCAATTTGCTAGTGTATTTCCCGGGTAGTGTGATGCTTAATAAATAGGAGTGGGGGCAGGGATTTTTAGACAGAATTGTAAACTTGAGTTGGCTCCCACACTGCTGGGGAATGCGGAATGTTTCAGCTGAGATGTTAACTGAGAAAACAATGATAACACAGCCAAAACGTGCGGCCCTGCCTACAAAATACTCCATATCCAGTTTAAGCAGGAGTTTCTTGGTCTTTTATTAACTTGGTCCTGAAGAAGGAATTCAAGTCCTAGATAAGTAAATCTTTAATTTGCAATGTCCCCGAAGTATGAAAATAAAGCAATGCCAACTTTGAATGTCTCCTGCCAGAGAGGACTTTTCTGCTAATAGACAACACTGTTTTGTTCAATGCACCAATAGAGAGCAGTCTTTTTGATATGGCTGACCTGAATAGGACTGGACTCCACCATATTCCTAGTGGAGTGGATGGCCTGTATCAGAGCGGACTTGGGTCCTTATTGGAGTAAGACACTTGTTCCTCCGAGAACAATTTTAGAATGAAAGAAATATGTAGAAAAGAGAAACATTAAGGATCTACCCAGAAAATACCTGGGTGATTATTATGGCTATTTCCCAAGCCTTCTCACGCTGCTCAAGAGGATGTTTGTTCTGCATGGCAGAGAAGGGCCAGAATACAGGACCATCAGGTCAGCCTATCTGTGGTCTGTGGTTACCCATAATAGACTCCCCCTGCCATCTGATGGTCCCTACCTCCTGGAGTTTGACCAGCAGTGATCCCAAAGGTTATATTTTAAAGCGTGTTCAACTGAGCCCTGACTAGATCTCTGGAGTCTGTGTTCCTCCAAGTGTGCAGGGGTCTATTCTAGCAACCAAATACCCTCAGTCTTAAGAGAGCCGCTCACTGTGAAATACCCTGCCTACCTTAGAAATCAATGCAACTTAAGGAAGAAAATAGAGCTGAAAAAGCTGGTGCCATTTGAAAAAAGGAAGAAATTCGATTTAACTGGTGCTCAAAGCTTCTTGGATACAAAATATGTGGTCATGGATTCATAATTTGCTTGACATTTCCAGCAAAGCAAAGATGCAATAACAAAAGAAACTTCTTACAAGAGAAGAGAAAGACACGGCGCTCTGGAGTTTCTGTGGAGCGAGACTCTTCTGTTTTGGTTATATACAGTTAAGTTCATTTAGTGTCTGATCCAGTGTTTGATGTAAGCCCACATTCTCTTCTTTGGCCTGGGCAAGTTTTTCTGGTGAAGATTAAGAATGGGGGAAAAAACAAATCAATAAGCATCTTTGTTCAAGGAAAATAAAGTTTCTAAACCTCAGACTGCGAGAGTGAACATCATGACAGAGAAAGTACTTTGTATTTTAATTACAGCAAAACACCATGGAATAACAGGGATCCAGCACCGCATTCGGGAGTCAGGGTTGCAAAATAAAATACAGGGTGACCAGTTGAATAGAAATTCAGATAAACCACAAATGATATTTTAGTATAAGCATGCCCAAAATGTTGCACGAGATATACTTATACCAAAAAAATTATTCATTGCCTATCTGAAATTCAAATTTAACTTAGTGTCTTGTATTTTTGTGGAATCTAGTAACTCTGGAGTCAGAACACCTGGATTTAAGCCCTGACTGGACAAGTAAACCATTTAACCTTTCTATGTCTCCATTTCCCCATCTGTCAAATGGGAGAAATAATACCAAAGGATGGCCTGGGGGTTATGATGAGGAACGAGAAATCCTTCCAAACCTATGGCATGCTACACAACGATAAGGTTTCAGTCCTCAATATGGGTGACTGAACACATTTTCCTCCTGGTGCCAGTTCTTTAGTCTCTGAGCCTTCAGTAGCCTATCTTTCCTTCGGAGTTTCTGGCTGTGCCTGTCTAAATCCCAAGCATAATCGTGTGATTGTCTTTGTATCCAGAGCAATGGCGTCAGGCCCCAGGTAGATGCAGCTTGACTGAAATTTAAGCCAGAATACAGGCACGTTTCTAAGTGATCGAGCTGATGAAACCATTTTTTTTAAAAAAAAGCTCCCATTTACAGCTGTGCGTGACAGAGCACGAGAGGGAACTGGTTGGCAATGAGTGATAGCCGATAAGGGACGAGGCCAAGACTCATTAAAATACTGGAGGAAGGCAAACTGTCTCCTGAAATGTGATAAGATCAGCCTGGAAATTTTCAGAAAGAAAAACTGCAGCCAGGCGCGGTGGCTCATGCCCGTCACCCCAGCACTTTGAGAGGCGGAGGTGAGAGGATTGCCTGAGTCCAGGGGTTCGAGACCAGCCCAGGCGATTTTGTGAGATCCCCGTCTCTGCAATTAAAAAAAAATTAGCTGGGCATGGTGGCACACGCCTGTAGGTCGGGCTGAGCCCGGCGGGTCGAGGCTACGGTGGCCGTGAGCGTGCCACTGCGCTCCAGCCTGGGCGAGAGTGAGATTCCAAATCAAAAAAAAAAAAAAGAAAAGTAAATAACATAAATTAGCCAGGTGTGGTAGCGTGCGTCTGTAGTTTCAGCTACTTGGAAGACTGAGGTGAAAGGATCGCCTGAGCCCAGCAGGTCAAGACTACAATGGCTGTGAGCATCCTCCTGCACTCAGTCTGGGCAACAGGGTGAGACTCCGACTCAAAAAACAAACAAACACAAACCAGAGGAAAGCAAAATGTCTCATAAAAAGTGATATGATCAGCCTGGAAATTTTCAGAAAGGAAAATTGACTGCAGAAGACTGCAGCCTTTCTATTACAAGTAGTAAACCTTTCATTAGACAAAGGCACTTAAAAAACCAATTGACTATGACCTGGGGAGGTTTCCATCAGAGACAGAACCTGGGCCTGTCTGGTCGAACAGATGTTAACTGAATGCTGACCACGCCCGAGCCAGTTTCTCCATTCTCTCAGTTAATCCAAACAATAACGGATAGAGCACCTTTATTTTGCAGAGAAGCTAAGCAGTTTGTTCACAGCTGCTTAGTGGTACAGCTGGGATTCAAACCCTGACCTCTCCACTACAGATTCTGACTTCACTGCACTTGGCCACCTGGATTCCCCGGCATCTATTTTGCTATCAGGTCCGAGATGGAATTACTTTCCCTTAAAGTGTCAACTGCCCTTGAGAACTGTGACCAGGCTCACCGACTATCATGAGAAAGTAGAGCAGCACTCCACAGCACTCTCTCTCAAGTCCCACTTAGGCACTCAGGCAAGTGAAAGGACAGGAGAGGAGAGGCAGGCTGCACAGTCATCACAAAGGGCGGAGGCTACAGACGTCTGGAAGAATCCCAGGGACAGATAGGCAGGAAGAGCAAACCGAAAACAGCCCCCTGAACATCCTGTCATATTTCCAAGGGCGTAAGTATGGCAGTGTGTGAGGGGAATGGTTTCCGCAGAAGTTCAGGACAGATGGCAGCTAGAAACAGAGAGAGGTTGGGCGTGGAAAGGTCTAAGCAGTTTAGGGGAGGTGCGTTTTGGAGGAATGAACATCAAGAACTAAGGCACCGCTTTCCACCAGAATAGAAAAATCATGAGGATTACCAAGCTATAGTCATCAAAAATTGACGCTCTAACCGGAGGTTTTCATGTCATTTCCAGGTTCTGGAATGTGTAGCTTGGATATCAAAATGTCTGTGTTTTGGGGATGATCTGAAGTGATGGTATGGGCATGCAGAGGAGAACTGGAGAGACTAAGAAATTTGGATTATCTTTGAAAAATCGGTAAGTTTTTGGTCACTCAAAAAGCATGACCTTTTAACACCCACAGGCCAGCCTTATGTGTTGTTCTAAACTAAAGCAAGGTTCCTGGAGGTAGTTAACTCAAATATGAAGGGAGATTGATAGCGTGTCAGACAACTTTGTGTGTGTGTGTGTGTGTGTGTGTGTGTGTGCTTGTCTGAGTCTCACTCTGTCACTCAGGCTGGACTGCAGTGGCTCGCTCAGGGCCACCATGGCCTTGACATGCTGGGCTCAGGCGATCCTTCCGCCGTAGCCTTCCAAGCAGCTGGAACCATGTGCATGCACCACCACACCTAGCTAATTTTTCTTGATTTATTGTAGAGATAAGGTCTTGCCAAGTTGCCCAGGCTGGTCTTGAACCCCTAGGCTCAGGCAGTCCTCTCGCCTCCGCCTCCCAAAGTGCTGAGATTACGGGCATGAGCCACCACGCCCAGCCAAGTGTCAGCAGACTTTGTTTGGAACTGGGGAAAAACTGCCTCTTTTTTTTTGGACATCGCGGCAGTTTCCACTCTTTTCCTGTTAGTGCTCTTCAATTGCTTGTACAGTAAGTTTTCTAAGGGTAGGGTGGGAGGTGAACTTCCTCCCAGGACTGGGAGCTGGATGAAATCTATGTGCAATGAGCGCCTCAGTCACCACTGTCAGAACTTGAGAGACAAATGAGAACAGGAGGAAAAAGGAGCCCAAACGCCACTGCCGCTATTTGAATTTGTAGCTTCAACCCCATAAAGGTACCTCCTTTAAGAGACAGGCTTGCTAGGTTTTGCAAGTTCTGCTGACTCTTAAGCTGCCCGAGAGGTTTATAGGGATGCATGTGTCTCCACTCAAAACAAATTCTATTTAAGTAAAACTACTGGCATGCACACGCAGTTAGCTAATACTGGATTTGAGAGTTCATGCCAAACTGGCTTTTGTCTGCATGTCTGCAGAAAAGAATCATATAGGCATCGTTTTTGCTTTTTTCTTTTGGTAAGAAAGCAGGAATTTATTGAAAGGACAGGAAAGCTCCCGGCAGCAGGAGGGGTCCCCAAGGGATGTCCCACTTTCTTTCTGTGATGAGCTTTTTATTGGTAAGCGAGGGACGACTAACCGCTCACTCTCAGTTCCACGCACGATCAAGGGCACACAGCTACGGCTCAAAGGCGGCAAGTGGGGAAAGGAAAGTGAGAGAGCGTGAGGACGAGGACGGCCTGTCTTTATTCAGCCAGAGTCACAGCTGCGTTGGAAGAAGGCTTGAGAGTTCAGCCCGGGGCCAGGCACCCGGAGGCCCCGGAGGCCACAGGAGCGTGGCAGGCCCGGCAGCGAGACGGTCAGTCGGCGGCAGTATCGCCGGGACAGAAGGCGACGCCCCCGCCGCCTCAGAGAGAGGTCATGTCGTTGAGAGCATGGTCCAGCTCCTCGCTGATAGCTTTGTACTTGAGCTTCTGAGCGTATAACTCATCTAGTGGGCGGAGGTCCCCAGGGAGGGAGAGTTCAGAAGAGGCACGGGGGACAGAACGCGGGGGTCAGGGAGGAGTGCCACGGATAAGCAACGAGAGGAAGAAAACAGAGTGAGAAACAAAGCATGAGCAAGAAAGTTGGGTCCCAGATACAGCAAATGAGCCAGACAAAAGACCTAGGGAGGGGTTTCTGTGTGGTGTGAGGCTCGGCAGGGGCCTGGCCGTAGGGAAGCGTTAAAAGAGCAGCGACTAGAAACAGACGCGCTTCCCAGCACCACCCCTGCCCCCTGGGGCTATTTCACATGTCCAGTGATGTCACATAAGCCAAAGGTGATGCTTCAGAACGGGACATTTTCCCCTACATGGAAATCTCACTTCCCAAGCCAAACACCAGGATACTTGGTCTGAAGAACGAGATTTGCATCCTTTCTGGGCAGGACAGGCAGTCTGGGAGGTTTTATTTGAACCCTCAGGTTCTGGAATTTCTGGCCTATGTCATGAAGAACAAGGGGCAGAATTTTAAAAATTTAAAAATTTCTCTTGAAATTCTGAGCTATGTGGGCACCAGACTTGCAGGCAACCAGAATCTTTATTCAGGCCTCTACACTGTGCTTCTGTTTTCTCATACTGTGATCCACTTTTGCGTTCTCTGGGAGAGAGTTTCTGTCAAAATGCAAGGCATTTGAAAAAAATGCAAGGCATCTCTCAGAAAGGAGCCAACTGAAGGAAATGCTAAGACTTAAAAAAAAAAAAAAAAAAAATCAGAGACAGCCACACTTGGGCCTCTGGACTCCCATGCAGAGCTAACTAAGCAGAAATCGTACTTCCTGAAAATGGCAACGTGTCTGAATTTGATTTGCACTATCCTATTCGAGTGCTCCAGACTTCCAGATGTGGTATCACTTTCCTTTCCCAGGAAAACAAAGCCTGGCACAACCCTCTACACATCTTTAGATGGTCATTACATACCTTCCAGGTCATCAATTGTCTTTTCCAGTTTTGCAACTGTTCTCTCTGCAAATTCAGCACGGGTCTCAGCCTGGGTAAGAGGAAAGGTGTTTACTACCACTGCTTCACGACCAGCCCCAGAGAAGCCTGACTAGCCAAGTGTGATCACACTCACCTCTTTCAGCTTGTCAGACAAAAGTTTAATTTCTTCTTCATATTTATCTTCCTTTTCAGAATACTGTGGGAGAAACCGAAACACTGCTTTAAGAAAGGGAGGGGGGAAATCATACAAGAAGGCAGGTTTCCTGTTCCTTGGAGAAAGTGTGGACATGAAGCACCATCGACATGTCCAAAAAGCAAAATAGAGGCAAGCACCTTTCCTGGCAGAAGCAACACGGGTGACAATACAGATCCCGTGGGGGACCCCGCTAGGATGGTACCCAAAGCCTGAGCTGATTAACTTGAGCTAAATGTGTGGTCACGATGGGACAGATGGCTGGAAATATGTGCTACTCAAAGCCCTACACAATAGTTGGCCCATCTGTGTTTCCAACCCTCTTTCCCACCAGCGTCCTCAAGGTGCTAGCCGCTCCCTGAGCACACTCAGTGGACTCCTGTCTCCCAGCCTCTGCCTGTGAGTGTGCCCTTGGCATGGATTTTCCTTTCCCCGTGGCTACCTATCCGAAAATATATTTGTCAGGCCGGGTGCAGTGGCTCATGCCTATAATTCCAGCACTTTGGGAGGCTGAGGCAGGAGGATCACCTGAAGCCAGGAGTTTGAGACCAGCCTGAGCAACATATAGAGACGTTGTCTCTATAAACAATAATAAGAAATTACATTTGTCTTTCAAGGCTCAACTCAGATTATTCATAACTGACATTTATGGTCCGGGCAAAATCCTTGGATTGAAAGAAATCATAATGGGCTGGGCGCGGTGGCTCATGCCTGTCATCCCAGCACTTTGGGAGGCGGAGGTGAGAGGACTGCCTGAGCCCAGGGGTTTGAGACCAGCCTGGGGAACACGGCAAGACCTCATTTCTACAATAAATCAAAAAATGAGCTGGGTGTGGTGGCACATGCCTGTGATTCCAGCTATTTAGAAGGCTGAGGCAGAGGGGTTGCCTGAGCCCACCAGCAGGTCGAGGCTGTGGTAGCTGTGAGTGTGCCACTACTCTCCAGCTGGGCGACAGAGTGAGACCCTGACTCAAAAAAAATAAAACAGTTCAAACAGGGTCAATGTCAGCCAGATATCCTTAATCCCATTTTATAGATGAGGAAAGGGTCACAGTAAAGGTTATTTGTCTAGGGTCACTGGGCTATTCAAAGCCATGCCTGGAGCCAGACTCTGAAATCTGTCCTCCTGGCCACCATCATATGCTTTTATTTTTTATTTTTATTTTTGAGTTGGAGTCTCGCTCTGTTGCCCAGGCTAAAGTACAGTGGCAAGCTCACGGCCACCACAGCCTCGACCTGCTGGGCTCAGGCGATCCTTCCACCTCAGCCTTCCGAGTAGCTGGAACCAGAGATGTGCACCTTTCCCAACTCTCCAAGGTCCCTCTACTGTCTTCCCAAGATAGCTCTTTGCTGCTCTGTCATCTCTCCCGCCAGACTAGCCTCAGAGGTGTCAAGAACAGAGGCTACATGTCCTCTACTGTTCTGCCCCGGGCAGTGGCTGTCATGCACATGCAGGTCACATTTATTCCTTACACAGTCTAGCATCAAGCTTGTGCCAGGTGTACACGAGCACTGGGGACACAGCTCTGAACACGGCTGATGTCTTGCTCCCTGTTCCAGCAAAGAAGGCTGGCCATCAGCTGGGTCATTATAATACATGTGGGAAACCATAAGGACGGGAAAACCAGACGGCACAGCACAGCAGGGAAACACCTAACCTAGAGGAGAAGTCTGGGAAGGTTCCCAGAAGAAACGATGAGTCAGCAGAAGCCTTGAGGATAACGAGGTTTCTCAAGCACAGAGAAAAGAAAAGGCCGTGCCTGGCTGAGTGGACAGCAGGCTCAAAGACCGGAAGTGAAGGGAGGGCCTGGAGTGCCTGCAACTGAAACTTAATCCAACTGCGGGAAGGAAAAGGAGGGTGAGGGAGTGAGAAGGCTGGGAACCCACGGGACCGAGCTGTGGCAGAGTGCATGTGGCTCTGAAGTCTGCCGCTGTGTTTTGAGATGGTGTTTCTAGAGGAACCAGGGGATGCAGATGAGAGGGAGGTTCTGTACTTTGTGACTGTCCTCAGGTCTCCCCAAGAAGAGCCTCATGCTTCATCTCATATGAGGTGGAGAAAAAGGACCCAAGAGCCTGCATGAGAAAATTCCAGCACTGGACAGCTCTTTCTGCAGCAGAAAAAGCCTGGCTGCCGGGCACCAAAGCTACTGTTAACACATAAGGTCAGATTCCTGATACCCTGGCGTGTTCTTGTGTCCCTTGGGGAAAGAAAAGAACAAGGTTGGCAAGCCACCGTCCAACTCAAGCCAGACACCAACCTTTTCAGATGCAGCCTCGAGTGATTTCAGGTTGTTAGTGACATTCTTGAGTTCTTCTTCCAGGTCACCACATTTTCTGCACAAAGACAAAGAATTTCTGGGTCCTCTCTTCCCTGACAGCAGGCAATCCCCCTTAAAATATTTTCCAAAGGAGAAACCCGTGCTGCCCAGAGGTCCCAGAAGGAATGTGCGAAAAAATGTGAATGGGTTTTTCTGAGCAGTGACGTTGTGTACTTATCAAAACCCGATCATACCAGGCAGAGGCGAGGCAGGCCAGGGAGTGTTTGGAGGGCTGGCAAAGCACTCCCGGGCTTCTGCCAAGGGTGAGGCAATGGGCACTTGTGAAATCTATGAGACAAGGTAGCCTCCAGAAGGTGCAGGCGTGAGATCACAGGCAGGAGGCTGGGAGGCACAATCGGAGTTTACCCCGGACACTTCAGGAAGGAGGCTCAGAAACCAGAACTCTCTCAGCACCACAGGAAGCTCTGGAGCTGAACTCCTCATCCAAGGCCAAGATGAGAGGCACCCTGTTTTTGGAAGCACGTGAAATCTGGGGCAAGCTTCTCACCTTTTCCCCAGGAATGTGTCGCGTCGACATTAACACCAGGAGCAAAGCATTTAAACACTGACCGGGCAGCCTGCCTTTCAAGGGACAGTGTTCCATTAGGGCACAGGCTCCTGAGACAGCCACTCTGGGAGAGTGGGGCTTCTGGGCATCTCTGCTGCCACCTGCCTCACTCCTATTTCCCAGTATTTTTATGGGAAGAGTCAACACATGGGCAGCGCTTCCAAAAGGAGTTAAGAACAGTTGCCATCTCTCTGTCAGCCATAGAGGCAAGGGGGAGGAATCCACCATGAGCCCCAGACGCCAGCCACGTGAGCAGGGGCCCTGGTCAGAATCAATTTACAAAACAGCCAGCTTCTTCCTGCTCCGCCCCAGGAGGTGAGCCAGGCCTGCTCAATCCTGTTCCACCACTCACAGTTCAGACACCTCCGCACGCTCCTCTGCCCGCTCCAGCTCGCCCTCCAGGATGACCAGCTTACGAGCGACCTGTAGAGACACAAAGGCCAACTGAGACCCATCCCACAGCCAGGAGGATGCCCTCCCGCGCAGATAGCTCAGCCCCACCCCCTGACCACTGCATCTTGGGGCTTTCTGTTGCTTGTTCAGCTCAAGTTGTCCTGGGACCTGGGGGAGATCCAGACTTTCTCTCAGGCCCCAGGAGTGAGGCAGACGAGGAGGGGAAGGAAAAGCTGGCCATGGAGGCCAGCAAAGGAGGGACTGAGCTTTCACGGTCTGAACATAGGTGGCTGGGGACCACGGATCTTAATTTTTGCCAAATGAGGCTGAAACGCCCAGCTGACAGGCTGACAGGCCAAACGTGAGCTGAGCAGTCTGCTTTCCCACTAGGTTAAACAAGTGTCCAAAGGTCTTCGTGACACTGTGGAAGACACAGTCTCTTAGCAAACTGGCTGCCTCTGGAAAAGCAGATGTGCACACAGAAGGGCAGCGGGTCTCACTTGAAGCGTCCTCCAGCGCCCGTGTCCTCCCCGCCACACGTGCTTCTCCCACCTCCCGCTGCGCCCTCGCCAGCCCCGCACCTCCTCGTATTTGCGGTCGGCCTCCTCGGCGATGTGCTTGGCCTCCTTCAGCTGCAGCTCCTGAATTTCCATCTTCTCCTCATCTTTCATGGCCCGGTTTTCTATCACCTTCATTCCTCTGCAAGAAGCAACCTCGTCAGGCCTGCCATCCGCAGTCCCCGTGGCCGCCGTTCACCGCCCCCGAGCCATCACTCACGCACACCCCCCAGGGCCACCATTTCCTCACAACCTCCCCCCCGGCTGCCATTCACCCACGCCCCCCATGGCCGCCGTTCACCCCACTCCCCACCCATGGCCGCCGTCCAGCCCCCTTCCCTCCCCTGGCCGCCGTTCACTCACACCCCCTCGCCCATGGCCACCCTTCCACCCATCTGTGCTCTAAATGCTCTCTGAATAAACCACACTGCAAAGGTGAATCTGCAGGCCCTGACAACAAGGCCCCGTGCACTTCATCTTCACTGAGCACCAGGCACTGTTGTCAGTGCCTCTTCACCTTCATAACTGCCCCATGAAGTAGGTACGCTAACCCATTTTAGAGACGAAGAAACCAAGCGCGGACAGAGGCTAAGCAACGTGCTCAGGGTCACGGGACGAGTGAGGGGCGGAGCTGGGATGCAGACCCGGCAGTCTGTGCTCTCCTGTGAGTCCGGTGAGCCTGTGCGCTCCTTCTCACTGCTCCCACGGACTGGCCTGAGGCGCACCTGGAAGCCAGCAGCTGCCACAGGGCGACTAGAGGTCGATGCCAGCTGGCTCTGGGAACGCTGAGGCACACTGGTGCCTCCTGCTAGTAGGAGCTGGAGGATGGGTCACAGAAGGTTTTCCAGGAGAGATGACACTCAGGCTGGGCATCCAAGGCTGAGAGGAAAGCCCGTGTGAATAGGAAGGGGAAGGATATTCTGTGCTGCGCAAGAAAGTCCTGGAGGAACGAGGGAACTCGTACACCTGGGAACCGGCAGGGAGGTCAGGGCACTGGGCCTGTACAGGTGGGGCTTGCGGGTGGCATGCCAGTGTTTTTTCTTTTTTTTTTTTTTTGAGTCAGAGTTTCACTCTGTTGCCCAGACTGGAATGCAGTGGCATGCTCACGGCTACCACAGCCTCGACCTGCTGGACTCAGGTCATCCTTTCATCTCAGCCTTCCAAGTAGCTGAAACCAGACATGTGCCACCATACACAGCTAAATTTTTGATTTGTTGTACAGATGGGGTCTTGCCAAGTTGCCCAGGCTGGTCTTGAACCCCGGGACTCAGGCAATCCTCTTGCTTCCGCCTCCCAAAGTACTGGGACAACAGGCGTGAGCCACCACGCCAGCCCCAGAGTTCTTAAGCAGTGGGGAAGAGGTTAGCGATGGGTGGACTGTGGCAAGAGAACCCGGTAAGAGAGAGGCATACCAACGAGACGAGGGATGAGGAGGGCCTGAGTTGGAGTGGACACGGCCAACTTGGACAGGACAGTATCCTGGGGATGCTGGACCTCTGCTACAGCTTGGCTTGCTGGCCAGGAAGTGACTCGCTCTGGGCTGCACCATAGGAGTGGCCTAGGTAAGATCTGAGACCTCCAAGGGAGAGGTTGGCCGGGTGTGGTGGCTCATGCCTGCAGCCCCAGCTACTTGGAAGCCAAGGTGGGAGGATCGCTTGAGCCTGGAGTTGGAGACCAGTCTGCATGATGTAACGAAACCCTGTCTTAGAAAAGAGGAGGCCCAGCCAGGATGATGTATCCTTGATGTGCGTCACTTCTCATTCCTGCCCAGCACAGAGAACCGTATCCTTTTTTTTTTTTTTTTT
>NW_007059862.1:175451-178808 GCF_000164805.1 Carlito syrichta
GCGGTGGCCGGGAGCAGCTACTGCACTCCAGTCTGGGCAACCGAGTGAGACTCCAACTCAAAAAAAAAAAAGAAACACTTCTACTTGGGCTATCACTACTTTTCACCATAAGCTCTCGAAATACCTTCCTCACCTGGACAAGGCCTTGCTTCAGCATGGGGGCAAGCTTGCTGGGATGTTTGTTTTTGGAAAGCCCCTTGTGGCACTCAAAGGATCTAAGCAGCTTGCCCAAGGTCACGCAGGAAGCGGCAGTGGAAGGGCTAAACCTCGATCTTTCCGCTCCAAGGGCAGGAGGGTTCTTTCCATCGAAGTCCATCAGTTTCCAACAGGGGGGGTCACCAAAGGCCTCTGGTGACAGGATGCCAACAAGTGACCGGCATTCCCAGGCTCTCCTGGTTTGCCATTCGGGAGGCCCTTGAAGTGACCATCCAGCTAGGCTCGTCTGACCATCACCATGGCAGCAGCTCACCCAGGCCTCGGACCCAGCCACAAGCGCCCAGGACTGGCTCCCTCACACTTCCCCGCAGCTGCCCTGAGTGGCACCCTCGCCCTCTCTCCAGTGGCTGAGGCAGAGCCTGCAATGGGCTGTCCCCTCTGCCCCAGCTGCTCCACTGCATGGGGAGAAACTTCCCACCCTGGCCACATGAAATGCCCGAGGTTTCCTTGCTGGTTTCTAACCTGGTTAATGACAACAGCACAATCACAAATGAATCCTTTGGAGGTGTTTATACTGGAAAAGTGTGATGGGCGGGTCACATGACAACTCTAGAGTGCTTGGGTGGCAGATACGCAATGACCACTGGCTTGGCTCACGCCATCGCTATACACGGAGCTCCTTTACCACCAAATGGAGGCTACTCTTCTGCACATTACACAATCTACCCTGAGTCTTCCAGAGCCTGTGCCAAGGCGTGCCAGAGAATGATCTGCTTCTGAGGAGAGGACACCCTGCCAGTTGGAGGCCCAATGTACTGCTAGTTGAAAGTGTGTGGATGGTGCAGGTTTGCCTGTCCCTGAATACCACTGTCACCATCCCAGGGCCTGAGGCCCACCCAACGGCACTGTGGGCAATCACCTATCCAGATAGCCCTTTCCAAGTTTTCCTTTCCCGTCTCACATCGCCCTGAGATGGATATCTCAAGAACACTTGCAGAGGAGACATGAGAAGAGGCACTCTGCAGACTGACTCCAGGGGCAGTCACACTTGCAGTCCTAGATACACGCATGGTTTTGCCTTCCTCTGTCTGAAGTTTTTCTTTTTTTGAGTCAGAGTCTCACTGTCGCCCAGGCCAGAGTGCAGTGGCACACTCATGGCCACTGCAGCCTCAACCTGCTGGGCTGAGGCAATCCATCCACCTCAGTCATCCAAGTAGCTGGAACTACAGGCACATGTCACCATGCCTGGCTAATTTTTGGATTTACTGTAGAGACGAGGTCTTGCCTGGTTGCCCAGGCTGGTCTTGAATCCCTGGGCTCAGGCCATCCTCTCGCCTCCACCTCCCCAAGTGCTGGGAGGACAGGTGTGAGTCACCACACCCGGCTTGCCTGAAATTTTCCTTCAGGGCTACCATCAGGATAAACATCTCCACACACCGTGTGAGGATCTGCAAAGCCCTGCCATGCATCTGCGGACGTGTCTGTGTGAGCCTGTAAGCTCTGAGCCCGGCTCTGGGAGGGCCGCAGTATGAGCCCATTTTCCAGATGCAAACTCTGCTGCCCCCAGGCTCCAAGCATTCTCACCTCTCGCTCTCATCCGCAGCCTTTTCTGCCTCCTCCAGCTTCTGCAGGGCTGTGGCCAGTCGCTCCTGAGCCCTGTCCAGCTCCTCCTCAACGAGCTGGATACGACGATTGAGGGCTGCCACATCACCTTCAGCCTGGGGAGGTCAGAGATGCACCCGGGTTAGGGAAGGTCAGGCCACCGGCGGGCGCCTCGCCCGCACCCTTCCCGCAGCTACCCTGATTCTCCCACCAAGGCCCACCCCGGAGTCCAAGCCATAAGGAATCCATGCTTTGACTGGAGAACGTAAATCTCAGAACAATCGTCCCTGAAAATGCCAGAGAACACCCACCACTCAATGACGGAAGGTGAGTGTCCCAGGACGGGACAGGTGGCCAAGTCAACACAGAAGAGAGACAAGCACACAGTGTGCTCTGTGATGACAGTGCTGGCCTCTCCAGCTACTTGTTACAGCCGCAACATCAGGACAAACCAGCCCCCAGTGGAGGCTCTTCCCTGGAAAAGACACGCGGTGCCACCACGTCGAGTGTTCTAGGGCTCACTGTGGGATCCTGGGGAGCCAGGCCATTGGTGGCCTTGCTGGTCGCGGCCTCCCCGGGCCCCTCCCACTCATCTGAATGGCTAGGCAAATGCACAGGTACAGAAGCCTCCATGACAAGGTGGCCATGCAGCCAGCAGGTGTGTGAGTGTGTGAGTGGGGGGTGTGGAACACCATCCTTGACCGAGCCCGGATGAGACACCATGGGGCAAAAAGGTCCGAGAAAAGACAGAAAACTTGGCTCCAGGCCAAGGCATAGAAGAGAGATTTAACTAGTGCTACTGACTTTTCAAGGCGTCTTCCCCTACAAGGAAGGAGGTACGGTGAAAGGACAAGAGCAGAAATCAGGGGCCAAAAGGGCTGGCCCGCAGCCGGCTCTGCTGTTTCATGGCCACGGGGTCTGTTTCACTGGGCAGGGTCTTGCGCCGCTCTGGCCTCTCCATCCCAAAGCCCGATCGCTTACCAGAGTGCTGTGGGGCTGAGACTCGAGGCATTGCGCTGCTTGCCCCCGGCACGTGGGAGTGCCCCGGAAGGAGAGCTCTCACTGCCACAGCTTCACCTCGTGCAATCCTCACACATCTCACTCCCTTACCGAGGGGGAAGCGGAAGGGCTCTGCTAGGTGAAGTGGTTTTGCTCAGCGATCCCGAGCTGGCAAGGAGGGCTCTCTTTCCTAGCTGAACTGCCCCCCCCAGTCCCGTGGGGGCTGAGGCCAGGCAGGTCATCCAGGGATGTCCACGCTTAGGAAAGAATACTGAGAGCTGGTCAAGGCTTAACCAAGGGGGGGAGGGAAGGCACAGGTGAAGCCAACCTAGCTTCTTCCTATCCAAGAAATAAAGAAACTCTGGGCTGGGTAGGTGTGGCGGCTCACGCCTATCATCCTGGGACTTTGGGAGGCCAAGGTGGGAGGATCACTTGAGGCCAGGAGTTCGAGACCAGCCCGGGCAACACAATGAGACTCCTATCTTTATTTATAAAAAGAAAAAAATTAGCTGGGCTCAGTGGCTCAGCCTGTAATCCTGTGCCTTGGTAGGCTGAGGTGAGTGGATTGCCTGAGCCCGTGGGTTCGAGACCCGCCTGGGC